>NC_084631.1:17816838-17895433 GCF_033978795.1 Nerophis ophidion | reverse complement strand
ATTGGCAGCCCTGTATGGCGTCACAGGCAAATGGACGGGTGGATATAGCGATGGTGAAAATCAGGCACTTTGAAGCAGTTTTTCGGGATATTCCGGGAGGTGTAACATTTTGAAAAAAACTTCGAAAAATAAAAAAAGCCACTGGGAACTAATTTTTATTGTTTTTAACCCTTTTGAAATTGTGATAATGTTCCCCTTTAAGAACGTTGCGACAGCTGCCGTAATGGAGGTGCGTTGCTAGCCTGGTTGTTATGTTTCCGGTTGGTCGTAAAAGTGTTGGTCATGTGTTTGTACCCTGCTCAAATCTCTCAGTAAAGTTATTCATTGGATTATGTCTTTTGTTTTGAACTTTATTACACCTAGGAGCGCTTTTTCCCGTCCGTTGTTTTCCTGCTTTCGCTATCTGCGCTTAATGACTGAGCTACGTGACGTCGTTTATTGTGATGTCTCACGGAGCATTTCTGGTCGGGACGGATTCGAATGCAGAACCAACTCTTTTTCTTTACTATAGTGGTCTCGATAACGGGTACCGGTTATCAAAAAGGGGTTCGAGTCCGAGGACTCGGTTCTTTTCTTATCGAACATCCGGGAAAACCGGTTTCGAGAATCATCCCTACCGACTGCAATATAAAAGATCCCGCCGCTCGAGATAACGCTTGTTTTAGAGCTGCTTCAGTGCCGAACTGCGGCAACCTCAAAGCACCTTCGGTTTTCACGGCACTCTTTTAATAGCTTGCGCTCATTTACCACTAAGTGTGCGGCTGTCAAGAGTATTATGAATGTTAAGATATACCGTATTTTTCGGATTCTAAGTCGCTGCGGAGTACACGTCGCACCGGCCGAAACTGCACAATATATATATAGCGTATTTCCTTGAATTGCCGCAGGTCATATAGTATGCGCCTGCTTTGAATTACTGCCGGGTCAAACTCGCTTCGTAAAATAATTAGCGCGTGCTTAGTATTACCGCCTGGTCAAACTCTTGACGTCACGAGTGACACTTCCCCTGTCATCATTTTCAAAATGGAGGAGGCTGATTTCAATACCGGTGATTTGAAATCGCATAAAGGGAAGAAGATTAAGAGCTATTTAGTAGGATTTAAGGTCCAAGCTTACATCACACTCAAATTTTTACTGCCTGCCTTTGGTAAGTGAGAAGAGGTTTAAAAATAATTCACGCATGCTTACTTTTACCGCATGTCTTTGGTAAGCGCAGGAGTGAGAAGAGGTTTTAAATTAATTAGCGCCCCGGCGGCAATTCAAAGAAATATGTAATGCGCACTGGAGTATAAGTCACATTTTTTGGGGGAAATTTATTTGATAAAACCCAACACCAAGAATAGACATTTGAAAGGCAATTTAAAATAAATAAAGAATAGTGAACAACAGGCTGAATAAGTGTACGTTATATGACGCATAAATAACCAACTGAGAAGGTGCCTGGTATGTTAACGTAACATATTATGGTAAGAGTCATTCAAATAACTATAACATATTGAACATGCTATATGTTTACCAAACAATCCGTCACTCCCGATCGCTAAATCCGATGACATCTTCTTCCTCGGTGTTGCCTCTGGTATTCGCCCCGCTAGCGTCCTTTCCTTCTGCTGCTCGATTGCTGTTCTCTGCAGCATATTTCACTACGTCCAGATTGTAATCTGCAGAACATGATTTCCTTTTCGGTGCCATTTTAGTTCAGTCCTTCTCAGTTTTTATAAGTTACCGCTACTGTTGATGTGATCCATTTTAATAGCTCCAGCAGTAGCATATAGCATGTAGCAGTTAGCATAACATGACCCACAATGCACTTCTGCCATGACACCCCGAATCCTTTTTGGTTGGCATGTGAGTGACAATTGCTGACGTGTGTGTGACGATTGCTGACATTTTCTTTGTCGCTCACGCGAATCAGATAAATAATATTATTTGATATTTTATGGTAATGTGTTAATAATTTCACACATAAGTCTCTCCGGAGTATACGTCGCACCCACGACCAAACTATGAAAAAAACGTTGATTTATAGTCCGAAAAATACGGTAAAAATACAAGCCATATATCATCAAAATCTGGATGTGGTGAATTGGATACATTAGGGCTGGGCGATATATCGATTTACTCGATATATCGCAGGTTTGTCTCTGTGCGATATAGAAAATTACTTTAGTGTGATATTCGAGTCTACGTTCTCACGCAGTTGCTTTTAGCTGCGGGCATTTCACTACATGCGTTTCCCACTCTTTCTTGTCTCTCCTTCTCACACAGACTTAAAAACAAGCTTACCTTCTAACATTCATCACATACTGCCACGTGTGCAATGTCACACGCCCTCCCCGAGCAGCGAGGTAGCTACATTGGTAACATTAGCAGCGATGCTAACGGTGCGTTGCGAGTGGTAATACGAGAGAGAGAATGTGCGAATCTGGTAACAAATGGAGGAAGAATTAACTCCCAAGAAAATCAGCACAGGGTTCATCGTCTGGCGGTGGTTTGGCTACAAGCGGGAATATATTCAACATTTATGCAGCAAAAGCGTTGCTGCAAAAAAGTAGCAGCACTGCTAATTTGTAGCATCATTTGAAAAGTCACCCGCTAGAGAATGAAGAGTGCTTACTCCGCAAGTCAACATCTCCGTTCAGTGAAGTGAAGTGAATTATATTTATATAGCGCTTTTTCTCTAGTGACTCAAAGCGCTTTACACAGTGAAACCGAATATGTAATTTTTACATTTAAACCAGTGTGTGTGGCACTGGGAGCAGGAGGGTAAAGTGTCTTGCCCAAGGACACAACGGCAGTGACTAGGATAGCTAAAGCGGGGATCGAACCTGCAACCCTCAAGTTGCTGGCACGGCTGCTCTACCAACCGAGCTGTACCGCCCCAACAAAATGCAGAAGCAACAATTTCCACATCAACACCGTATGAAAAAAAAAAATCAACAACAAAAGAAGGTAACATCCGCAGGAACCTATCACAGAACGAAGGACATACATTGTTTGATTTCCTATTATGTGAATTCTCCCTGCCCACTGGGTGTGAGTTTTTCTTGCCCTTATGTGGGTTCTTCCAAGGATGTCATAGTCGTAATGGTTTGTGCAGTCCTTTGAGACATTTGTGATTTGGGGCTATATAAATAAACATTGATTGATTGACATTGATTGATATTATGCAGCTCATTTTTAGTTGACAGTTTTAGAAATATCTTGTGTGACATCATATCGCCCAGCCCTCGGTGTCATACACTCTTAAAGGTGAACAACACTTTTTTTTGGATTTGTGCCTATCATTCACAATCCTTATGCAACACAAAAACACATTTGTTTTCTTTTTTTAATGCATTTTAAGTAGTAAATAAATACGATCAACACTAACACCAGCGGGCAGTAAAGAATATGGAGTGATTTTTTATGTTCTAGACCAAAAATCACTCCATATTCTCAACTGCTCGTGAGTGTTACCATATGTGAGTCATTGTGCAGAAATAATAATAATAATAATAATAATCAATCACTAACAGTGTTACAAAAAAGATCAGTTAGAATAATACATAATGTTGGATATAGAGAACATACAAACCCTTTTATTCATTGAATCAAAAATACTGAAATTCCACAACATAGTGAATTTGCAAACAGCTAAAATTATACACAAAGCAAACTATAACCTGCTACTACCCAAGAATATACAACAATTCTTCTCAACAAAAGAGGAGAAATATAATCTTTGAGAAAAATGTAATTTAAAATATTTGTACACATGTACAACAGTTAAGACCTTCAGTATATCTGTATGTGGAATTAAATTATGGAATGGATTAAGCACAGAAATCAAACAATGCACTAAAATGATCCACTATAAGAAACTCTTCAAACTAAGTGTTTACAAAGTACAAAGAAGAAGAATCATGATAAACATTCTGAATGTATTTCATCCATCCATTCATTTTCTAGATAATCTTACTTATCTTACCATATAAAATAGAACATACTTCACCAATTATTATTTATTTATTTTTTATTGTTGTTACTTATGGAGTATATTATGGATAAATTGAGAACAGGAAGTGAACACAAGTTTTAGCAACTCTTATGTAGAGGAAAAGGGGTAGGATTAAATAAGCTCTGCTTCTTCCTACTCCTTTTCAAACATGTTGAATAGAGAAACTGGACATTGTGATGTATCATGTTGTACGCGTGCATGTTCCAAATAAACTCAAACTTACAATGTATGCTATGGAAGTCGCTCTATTCTGCCTATAAAGCCCTTAAAAAACTTCCAAACACCTCCATTACAGTTTTATATACAGTACAGGCCAAAAGTTTGGACACACCTTCTAATTCAATAGGTTTTCTTTATTTTCATGACTATTTACATTGTAGATTGTCACTGAAGACATCAAAAGTATGAATGAACATGTGGAAAAAAGGTAAAATAACTGAAAACATATTTTATACTTTAGTTTCTTTAAAATAGTCACCCTTTGTTCTGATTACTGCTATGCACACTCTTGGCATTCTCTGGATGAGCTTCAACAGGTAGTCACCTGAAAGGGTTTTCACTTCACAGTTTTGATGCCTTCAATGACAATCTACAATGTAAATAGTAATGAAATGAAAGAAAACGCATTGAAATGAGAAGGTGTGTCCAAACTTTTGGCCTATACTGTACATGATGTACGTAATGTACAATGTAATGTACTAAAAAGCACATTTGTAATTTGATTATTTTAAGCATGATGACGTTCGCTTTTTTTTTCCACAACGTCACCGATTATTACTCACTGCAGACTTTATGAGAGCCAACAAAAATAAAAACATATACCTTACTGTACAATTTCTGCTGTCTTTAGGATGCCGACTGATAGAATCTTGTCATAGTCTCGTTTAATAATAATAATAATACATTTTATTTGGTATAGCGCACTTCAGTGTACTCAAAGACGCTTTACAGGATAAAACATCATAAAACCTATAATAATTAATAATTCCAATAATTATAATTATAAAATCTCATAATCCTCACAAAGAAGAAGGGGGGTGGTATTTTTTTTGTTGTTCTCGCCACTCCCAGGTTTAAATTGTCCATCAAAGTGTACCAACTTCCATTCATCCATCCATTTTTCTACCGCTTATTCCCTTTTGGGATAGCGGGGGGCGCTGGCGCCTATCTCAGCTACAAACCAACTTATTTTTATAATTTTTAAAAAATATATTTATTCGATAAATATTATTATTATTATTATTATTATTTTGGCTGTTTTTCTCTCTTTTTTAGGGGGGGTAGTAGGGGTGGCATCGTTGGGATGTAAACAAAACAAAATATTTTGACAATAAGTGCAGACAATAGATGTATGATGTATGCAAATATGATGTAAAGGATAGGAATGTCGGATGCTGGACGTCAATAGAAATAAAATAAAATTAAAAAAACAAAGTGTACCAACTTGTTAGATTACGGCCTTCGAATATTAAAGTGAGATGCATGATTCATGACCTGGAATAAACTTTCACAAGCTCCGACGCGAGAGAAAGCAGCTCGCCAGCCGATGATGTCAACATAGCCACACAAGCTGGCGCTCCTAAAAATAGTTTGTCTGTGTTAGACCTTATAATAACACTGTCACTAATACTTGGTTAATAGTCAAGTCACAAAATGTAAATATAGTATTGTTGGCGGTTTTTTGGATGTCTTTTTATTGGATTTTATGTGCGGAATAGAAGACCTCCCATTGGCTCCATTGTAGGTGGACTTTTATTTACGTTTATTTACGAGTTTGAATGCATGATAAAAAAATACATCTGTTGTCATGTCTTTCATAATGATTGTGAACGATAGGCAAAATACCAAAAGAAGTGCAGTTCCCATTTAAGTTACAATTTTTTCTGTGAAATTTTCAATGTATCCGGTCGACAACACTTAATTCACACTTGTAGTTTAGGAAGCACAAACAAACACCTCGTTAGGTCAACCAATTTAGCAAGAAGCCGACGAAGACAATGTCGGACTTAATCGTGTGTCAGTAAGTTCCGCATTTGGCAGGTGTTATTGCCGCCTTTGCCTATCAGTGTTAAGTTTCTGTGTTGTCAAACAGTTTGCAAGTAACTTATATAAATAAATATATCTGGTGGCGTACCCCAGGGATCAATACTGAGACCAAAATTGTTCAAACTCTATGTACGCGACAATAGTAAAGTCACAAACTACTTGACCTTAGTATTATTTGTGGACAACACGGCGGTGTTTTGGTTCAGGAAAAAACACAGAAACTAATACAAATAACATATTAAAATAAAGAGATGGTTTAGAGACTATCCTGGAATCTAAGTTATGGTTTTGCATAGAGATGTCCGAAAATATCGGACTGCTGATATTATCGGCCGATAAATGCTTTTAAATGTAATATTGGAAATTATTGGTATCGGTTTAAAAATGATCGGTATCGGTTTCTAAAGGTAAAATGTATGACTTTTAAAAACACCGCTGTGTACACCGCCGTAGGGAGAAGTAGAGAGCACCAATAAACCTTAAAGGCACTGCGTGACGACCAAGTCACGTAATATCTACGGCTTTTCACACACACAAGTAAATGCAAGGGACACTTGGGCAACGGCCATACAGGTCACACTGAGGGTGGCCGTATAAACCACTTTAACACTGTTACAAATATGCGCCATACTGTGAACCCACACAAAACAAGAATGACAAACACATTTTGGGAGAACATCTACACCGTAACAAAACATAAACACAACAGAACAAATATCCAGAACCCCTTGCAGCACTCCTACTCCCCCCCACCTCAACCCTGCCCACTTCAACCTCCTCAAATGTCCCAAATTCCAAGCTGCTTTTTTGAGGCATATTAAAAAAAAAATGCACTTTGTGACTTCAATAATGTGTTAATTCCACGACTGTATAAATCGGAATCGGTTATTGAGAGTTGGACAATATCGGAATATCGGATATCGGCAAAAAAGCCAGTATCGGACATCCTTAGTTTTGCATAATATTGTGAAACAAAAATCCAGACAATATGTCTGCTAATGTGTGCCATTTTGTAGTCTTTATACAAACACCATAGTAATACTTGTATCTCTGACCAGGGTAGCCGTAATGGGCCGACAATCCATCAAGCGGTGCGCCTTCAAAGTCGTACTAAAATATTTTGACAGATTTTCGAGTGATTGTTCTATATTTTCAATGGAACATTTAAAGTTTTGGTGTTGTTTACTGGCGTCATATTACAGTCTACACTTAGCTCTTATGTGTGACTACCATCTACTGGTCGCACTCATCATTAATGGATCAAAATGTACCATGTACCAAATAAAATTGCTTCAAGGTCCAGTAAGCACAACCAGAATTATTCTGTACTTTAGGCGCACCGGGTCGATTTTTGAGAAAATTAAAGGATTTTCAGTGTGCGTTGTAGTCCAAAAATGACGGTACTTTTGTTTACAAATCTCCCAGCACACAGCATTGTTGTCAAGTGCGGCAGCAAAAACCAGGAGCACACTACACACACAATACCCTATTTACATTTTGCCACAGATTTGAGGCATTTTCAAAACGTAGGTGCAAATCGAATTGTGACTAATCAGTTTCGAACCTTATGAATGAAAATCGATTCGATTTGGGAAATTGGCCATCAGACTCAGCCCTTGTCACTACAAACTCAATTTTGTTTGACAAGACCGATAGGTGTAATCAGTGTTGTGCTGTCAGATAAAAGTTTTAAATTTTTTAAAATTTTCCCTAAATATCTAAAAGTATTAATATTCTCTTAATGTAATACTATGCTCCTTACAGTGTGTGGAAGGAGTGGTTTGAGTTTGTATCCAATCAGAATTCAGCTAGCTTATGTTGCCGTGCTGTACCAAATCTGCCCGGGGCCTTCAGAATGGCGTCTATGCAATTTAAGTGAACGTAAACATACGGTTAATAGACAATTTCCATAGCCAATCAGATCACGAGTTGTTGCCAGTAAGGCCTTCTAGCTGGCCTTACACGGACATTGGAACACAGGTTAGCGAAAACAGGAAGTGGCACCGGAGACATAGGAGCTACAGAAAACTCACAAAGAAGGAGAACAAAATGTTGATTAGGTGGCAGATATATATTTGTGAAGCCATTTTCAAGAACGATATTTAAGAGAATCTACATCTTGTGAGACGAGGTCGGCCGACTACGACCAATAACCGACTACGAGCGATACCACTGGCTTATATAGCGTCAAATGGGTGCTACAAATTGTGAATTCAAATATTTTATTTCTTAACTTTTTGAATTTTCAAGTCCGAATCCATGGTTCTCGCCCGGAAAAGGGTGGTGTGCCATCTCCGGGTTAGGGAGGAGCTCTTGCCCGAAGTGGAGGAGTTCGAGTCCCTCGGAGTCTTGTTCACGAGTGAGGGAAGAGTGGATCGGGAGGTTGACAGGCGGATCGGTGCGGCATCTTCAGTAATCCGGACGCTGTATCGATCCGTTGTGGTGAAGAAGGAGCTGAGCCGGAAGGCAAAGCTCTCAATTTACCGGTCGATCTGCGTTCCTATCCTCACCTATGGTCATGAGCTTTGGGTTTTGATCGAAAGGACAAGATCACGAATACAAGCGGCCGAAATGAGTTTCCTTCGCCGGGTGGCGGGGCTCTCCATTAGAGATAGGGTGAGAATCTCTGACATCCGGGAGGAGCTCAAAGTAAAGCCAGTGCTCCTCCACATCGAGAGGAGCCAGATGAGGTGGTTTGGCCATCTGGTCAGGATGCCACCCGAATGCCTCCCTAGGAAGGTGTTTCGGGCAAGACCCAGGACACGTTGGGAAGACTGTCTCCCGGCTGACCTGGGAACGCCTCGGGATCCCCGGGAGGAGCTGGACGAAGTGGCTGGGGAGAGGGAAGTCTGGGCTTCCCTGCTTAGGCTGCTGCCCCCGCGACCCAACCTCGGATAAGCGGAAGAAGATAGATTGTTGGATGGAATTTTTTCAAGTTTCATTTTTTCTATACAATTCTTTAAATTTGACAGTACCACGTAAGATATGTTTTAATTGCCGAATCGAGTGTATTGAATGTTAAATGCACCGAAAAATAGACCGTTTTGTACACTGTTGAGGGGATTCAATACGAAAGTGGGTTTCTGTATAGTGTCTCCAGCCGTGTCCATGTGGTGACATCAATTACGGTATTTTGAGAGGTGAAGTCGGACTACGTAGGACATCACTGAAGGCCAACTCTAGGTGAGAAACGCAGCGCCCGCCACTGGGTTTAATATGCAACCTTTCCCTGAGATTTCTAGTCGTTTCTAAACCCTTTTCCCCTTTATGATGGACTATCTTTGCAAAATCCCTATTGGAACGATCAAAGTAGGAGAGAACAGTGCATGTATGCAGCATTTTCACCTCTGCTGTCCTTTGACTTCTTGCAAGAACTACTCTTGTTTTCCCCCAAGCATCCATCCATCCATTTTCTATCCTATCTCAGCTGCAATCGGACGGAAGGCGGCGTACACCCTGAACAAGTCGCCACCTCATCGCAGGGCCAACACAGATAGACAGACAACATTCACACTCACATTCACACACTAGGGCCAACTTAGTGTTGCCAATCAACCTATCCCCAGGTGCATGTTTTTGGAGGTGGGAGGAAGCCGGAGTACCCGGAGGGAACCCACGCAGTCACGGGGAGAACATGGAACTCCACACGGTAAGGTCCGGAGCCCGGGATTAAACCCAGGACTACTCAGGACCTTCGTATAGTGAGGCACATGCACTAACCCCTCCTCCAACGTGCTGCCGTGTTACCCCAAGAACGTGGGTCTAATTCCACAGTAGCCTTCCATGATATCATGTGCAGTCCCGCAATTTATAAAGAAAAAGCCAGGTATTCATGGCGCAGGTGTAAAATTCTCTCAAATTTACTTGAAAGACACAATTAAACGCTGTCATTTGCTGTCTGGGAGGCAGCAGAGCCTCAAATCATTACATGAGCAGGCCTTTAATTCATTGGCGGGCTTGAAGAGAAGAAATGAGCGTGGGCTGAAATAAACAAGTGATTTCTTAAAGGCCTACTGAAATGAGATTTTCTTATTTAAATGGGAATAGCAGATCCATTCTATGTGTCATACTTGATCATTTCGCGATATTGCCATATTTTTGCTGAAAGGATTTAGTAGAGAACATCCACGATAAAGTTTGCGACTTTTGGTGCTGATAAAAAAGCGTTGTCTTTACCTGAAGTCGCAGACGATGACGTCGCAAGTGTGGGGTCTCCTCACATATTCACATTGATTTTAATGGGAGCCTCCAACAAAAACAGTGATTCGGACCGAGAAAACAACAATTTCCCCATTAATTTGAGCGAGGATGAAAGATTCGTGTTTGAGGATGTTGATAGCGACGAATGAAAAAAAAAAAAAAAAAAAAAACAGTAAAAAAAAACGCGATAGCATTGGGACGTATTCCAACGTTTTTAGACACATTTACTAGGATAATTCTGGGAAATCTCTTATCTTTCTATTATGTTGCTAGTGTTTTAGTGAGTTCAATATTACCTGATAGTCGGAGGTGTACGTCCACGGGTGTCGACCGCAGCTGTATGGACGACACAAGCTCAGCTGATATCCGGTAAGTTCTATTTTGGTTTCATCTGACCACATGACATTCTCCCAATCCTCTGCTGTATCATCCATGTATCCATTTTGGTATTAACTCAACTCCTCGTGTTTGGAGGAAGAAGAATACTGAGTTGCATCCCAAGAACACCATACCTACTGTGAAGCATGGGGGTGGAAACATCATGCTTTGGGGCTGTTTTTTTGCTAAGGGGACAGGACGATTGATCCGTGTTAAGGAAAGAATGAATGGGGCCATGTATCGTGAGATTTTGAGCCAAAATCTCCTTCCATCAGTGAGAGTGTTGAATGGTTGACCAAATACTTATTTTCCACCATAATTTACAAATACATTTTTTAAAATTCCTACAATGTGAATTCCAGGATTTTTTTTTTCACATTCTGTCTCTCACAGTTGAAGTGGACCTAAGATGAAAATTACAGCCCTCTGTCATCATTTTAAGTGGGAGAACTTGCACAATCGGTGGCTGACTAAATACTTTTTTGCCCCACCGTATAAGTCGCACTGGAGTATAAGTCGCATTTTTGGGGGAAATTTATTTGATCAATCCCAACACAAAGAATAGACATTTGAAAGGCAGTTTAAAATAAAGAATAGTGAAATAAATAAAGAATAGTGAACAACAGGCTGAATAAGTGTACGTTATATGACGCATAAATAACCAACTGAGAACGTGCCTGGTATGTTAACACAACATATTATGGTAAGAGTCATTCAAATAACTATAACATATAGAACATACTATATGTTTACCAAACAATCTGTCACTCCTAATCGATAAATCTGATGACATCTTATACGTCTAGTCCAGGGGTCGGAAACCTTTTTGGCTGAGAGAGCCATGAAAGCCAAATATTTTAAAATGTATTTCTGTGAGAGCCATATACCATATTTTTCGGACTATATGTCGCAGTTTTTTTTCACAGTTTGGCTGGGTGTGCGACTTATACTCAGGAGCGACTTATGTGTGAAATTATTAAAACATTAACGTAAAATATCAAATATTATTATTTGGCTCATTCACGTGAGAGACTAGACGTATAAGATTTCATGGGATTTATCGATTATGAGTGACAGATTGTTTGGTAAACGTATAGCATGTTCTATATGTTATAGTTATTTGAATGACTCTTACCATAATATGTTACGTTAACATACCAGGCACCTTCTCAGTTGGTTATTTATGCGTCATATAACATACACTTATTCATCCTGTTGTTCACTATTCTTTATTTATTTTATATTGCCTTTCAAATGTCTATTCTTGGTGTTGGATTTTATCAAATAAATTTCCCTCAAAAATGCGATTTATACTCCAATGCGATTTATATATGTTTTTTTCCTTCTTTATTATGCATTTTCGGAAGGTGCGACTTATACTCCGAAAAATACGGTAATATTTTTTAAAAATTTTTAAGTAAGACCAACATTTTTAGAGTATAATAAGTCTTTGAACCTGTTCATTGCAATAATGACAATAAAACTCTATTCTATTTTATTCTTTTTAATAACATTTTTATTCTGAAGATAACCAGTAATAAATAAAATACTTCCTAATGCAACTTCTTGAACTGGTGGGGTAGAAAACGGATGGACGGATTAAAATGCATCAGCATATTTTTATATTTTCCATGTTGTTTTTAACACGTACCATGAATTGATTTACGTGGACCCCGACTCAAACAGGTTGAAAAACCTATTCGGGTGTTACCATTTAGTGGTCAATTGTACGGAATATTTACTGTACTGTGCGATCTACTAATAAAAGTTTCAATCCATCAATCAATCGATCAAAACTGTGATTACCAGCGGAATTATTCATTACTTATCGTGTTAAGCAGTGTCAGCTAAGATGTATCTGAGAGCCAGAGGAAGTCATCAAAAGAGCCACATCTGGCTCGAGAGCCATAGGTTCCTTACCCCTGGTCTAGTCTCTTACGTGAATGAGCTAAATAATATTATTTGATATTTTACAGTAATGTGTTAAAAATTTCACACATAAGTCGCTCCTGAGTATAAATCGCACCCCTGGCCAAACTATGAAAAAAACTGTGACTTATAGTCCGAAAAATACGGTAAATACAATTTAATTCACCTACCGTATTTTTCGGACTATGTCGCAGTTTTTTTCATAGTTTGGCCGGGGGTGCGACTTATACTCAGGAGCGACTTATGTGTGAAATTATTAACACATTACCGTAAAATATCAAATAATATTATTTAGCTCATTCACGTAACAGACTAGATGTATAAGATTTCATCAGATTTATCGATTAGGAGTGACAGATTGTTTGGTAAACGTATAGCATGTTCTATATGTTATAGTTATTTGAATGACTCTTACCATAATATGTTACGTTAACATACCAGGCACCTTCTCAGTTGGTTATTTATGCGTCATATAACGTACACTTATTCAGCCTGTTGTTCACTAGTCTTTATTTATTTTATATTGCCTTTCAAATGTTTATTATTGTTGGTGTTGGGTTTTATCAAATAAATTTCCCCCAAAAATACGACTTATACCCCAGTGCGAGTTATATATGTTTTTTTCCGTCTTTATTATGCATCTTCAGCAGGTGCAACTTATACTCCGAAAAATACGGTACTTTTCATTGCGCCTTGGTCCAAACGTGCTGCTGAAAGCAGTGAAAAGCGTGAATGCTTTTGAAGCATCCACATGGTGGTTTATTAATGTTGGAAAACATACCAACTTATTTTTCATTTATTGTCAATTAATTGATTTTTGAATATCGGCCCAGGCCTTGTCCCTGTCTCATTTCCAAGAGAAAGCGTTGACAAGGTGCTCCACTGCCACTTTGTCAAAAGAAAAGGAATGAGGTGAGGAAACATTTGTCTCGGTATCCGAGTTAATCTGCTAACATTATGCATGCCTCTGTCCTTTCCTATTTTCAAAAGACGTCTCTTTACCCCGATGGATTCACGGGCTCGCCGCGTGCAAAACTAATAAAGGAGGAGGGGGTGAAAACGGGCTTCTCTTTTCATCCTCCCAAAATATTTTTCGCTGCGTTTTAAGGACACAGCAAGCCCGTTCTTCACCTGTGGGAAGTTTCTCACCTCCTTCCTGCTGTTGTTTACTTTCTCTGTCCTCATTCCCTCACCAAATTTGACAGGCAAATATAAGGAGAAATCTCTTGAGATGCAATAAAAATGAGATGGAATGATCAGGGTGGAATGTCCCCCAGACCAGATTGGTCAGGTTTCAAGCGCCGAGCCGTTAATTGTGACCCCAATTTGCCTTGTTTTGTTTTTTAATAAGAATACCCCTTTTGTTAAAAGACTTCAACATCCACTGAAGCTGGATCCTTTGAAAAATAAAAATTAAAAAATCAAGTGAGCACTGTAATTACCCATCAAGTCTCTTTTATTTCCCCGACAATGACATGATTCACTTTCCCAAACAACATGGACCCCTTTTATGGATTTGCTTTGAAGGTAGAAAGCAAATGTGACGATTACAAGTCTGATTTAGCGGCTCTTTAAAGCAACCGAGACATCTCACGTGTCGTTTTTCTTTTTGTCAGGAAATAGGGTGGTCCATCCATCCATCCACTTTCTACCGCTTGCCCCTTTCGGGGTCGCGGGGGTTGCTGGAGCCTATCCCATCAATACTAGCGATAGTGCTTTGTCTTCTCATCAAACTGAACATAGGCAGTGAAGATTGCGTATTCGATGTGAGAGGTATCCATCTATCAGGACAAACCATAGCCTAAAGATCACTTACTGTACAATGTCGGCTGTCATTAGGATTCCGACTGATAGAATTTTGTTATAGTCCTGTTTAGATGAAGAATGACTCATAATCCTCCCGAAGAAAAAGGGGGGTGGAACCAAGCGTCTTTTTGTGTCGTTCTCGCCACTCCCGGGTTTAAATTGACTATCAAAGTGAACCAACTTATCATCATTATTATCATTTTTGTTATTCTTATTTATTCGTTAAATATTGTTATGACTTTGGTTTGTTTTTGTTTTTTTTGGCTCTTTTTCTCTTTCTTTGGGGGGGTCGGAATATAAACCAAAACAATATTTTGACATTTAGGGCAGACAATAGTTTAGTTTAGTCTACTTTTTTCAAAATAGCCACCCTTTGCTCTGATCACTGTTTTGCAAACTCTTGGCATTCTCTCGATGAGCTTCAAGAGGTAATCCCCTCAAATGGTTTTCACTTCACAGGTGTGCTTGAAGCTCATCCAGAGAATGCCAAGAGTTTGCAAAGCAGTAATCAGAGCAAAGAGTGGCTATTTTGAAGAAACTAGAATACAAAACATATTTTCAGTTTTTACACCTTTTTGTGTTAAGTACATAGCATATTTCCTTGAATAGCCGCCGGGCATGTAACATGCACCTGCCTTGAATTACTGCCGGGTAAAACTCGCTCCCCAAATTAATAAGCGCATGCTTACTTTTACCGCCATGTCAAATTTGTGACGTTACGAGTGACGGACGCTTCCCCTGCCGTCATTTTCAAAATGCCGGAGGTGTTATTTTTTTGCTTTAACTATGTGTAAACCAGAGGTCTTGTTCCACAGTCATACCGATCACACTAATGGTTGTGATATAAAACAATTTTAACACTCTTAATAATATGCGCCACACTCTGTGAACCCTAACCAAACAAGAATAACAAACACATTTCTGGAGAACATAGGCTCTGTAACACATTATAAACACAACATAAGAATTACCCAGAATTCCAATGCATCCATGACTCTTGGCTATAGTATACACCCGCAAGCTCCCCCCCCCCACTCCGTGCGTCGGTTGAGATGGGCGGGGTGGGGGCGCGTGTATAAGAGTCATGGATGCATTCGAATTCTGGTAATTCTTATGTTGCGTTTATAATGTGTTACAGAGCCAATGTTCTCCAGAAATCTGTTTGTTATTCTTGTTTGGTTAGGGTTCACAGAGTGTGGCGCATATTAGTAAGAGTTTTAAAGTTGTTTATATCACAACCATCAGTGTAAACGGTATGGCTGTTGACCGAGTGTGCATTTCAATCTCGTATGAGAAGCAGTGAAATGCACGTGTCCTACCGGCAAGCAGATAGCATGGTGCAAAGGTGGGCGCGATGACATGTTGTAGAGCAGTGGTCCCCAAACACCGGGCCGCGGCCGCAGAATAACTTTTTATTATTTTTTTTTTTTTATAACACTCAATTTTTTACTGCATGCCATTGAGAAGAGGTTTTAAAATTATTAGCGCCTGCTTACTTTTACCGCATGCCTTGAATAAGCGCAGGAGTGAGAAAGTTTTAAATTAATTAGCGCCCTGGCGGCTATTCAAGGAAATACGGTAACTCCACATGTTCATTCAGAGTTTAGATGCCCTTAGTGACAATCTACACTGTGAATAGTCATGAAAATAAAGAAAAGGCATTGACATGAGGTGTGTCCGAACTTTTGGCCTGTACTGTATGTTTGTTGGCAAAATCCAATGTGATGGCCACACTCTGACATATGGAAATAAGGACATAAGCTTCACTATTGATTTATGGAGGAGTGATGACACCTCCATAATAGTGGTGATGTCATTTTTGGTTAGGGAATCTATTTCCTTCGATCCAACATTCTCAAGGCAGTGTTCGGCTAATAAAAAATGTCCATCAACTGCATTTATTTCTGTGCCTTAAGATAATGATATGAGAAATACTGCCCAGTTAAACATTTCCAAAGTCATACATCTGTGGTCATCTATCCTGCATCCCATTCTCAAAGTTAACTGGGTCATCTGTGGGAGAGGGCCTGGATTTTCTCCAGAGATTTGCACATACACGCACTCTCCTTCCTTCACATGGAGCAGTTCAAAGCAGCCCCATAAAACATTTACAACACGGTTAAGCCCTTTTCTACCCCACCAACCCAGTCAATCTGCTCCCTTGCTCCTTGCTTTGCATCTTCCCTCCTTCCTCCCTCTCTTTCTCGTGATTCTGTCAGAAGTCTGGACATCTCTCCGAGGTTTTTATTCCTCCGCGTATCTCCGCCGATGACCTTGGGTTAAACACATTTAATTAGCGCATGCAGAAAGCACACGCCCACTTCCTACTGGCAGCTTAGAACCCAGACCTCTCTGGTCCAAGAAGGCGATGCGGTATTTTTGTGCATACTGTATGGGTGAGGGAAAAAAAAATAGATTATGTCACATATTGCAGATGGTGAAGATGTAGGGATAACAGACAGTCAGGAACATTTTACAGTCAACTTAGGGCCTCTCAGACTTCACTCTGCACATGTATAGCAAAGGTCAGAAGTGTCTTCTACATTGTACCGTATTTTACGGACTATAAGGCACACTTAAAATCCTTTTTTTTTCTTCTCAAAACTCGACAGTGCGCCTTATAACCCGGTGTACATAATGTACGGAATAATTCTGGTTTGGCTTACCAACATCCAAGCTATTTTCTTTGGTACATGCTGTAATGAAAAGTGCGACTAGTAGACGGCAGTCAAACATAAGAGATACATGTAGACTGCAATATGACTCAAGTAAACAACAACAGTATTTTGTATGTTCCATTGAAAATATAAAACATTACACACGGCGCTCATAAAACGATCAAACTGTTTTAGTACGACTTTGGTAAGCTATGAAACCGCACCGATTGATAGATTGTACTGTGTGTCAACATATAAGTATGGTTGTCACGGCGCAGACTTGAACCCGCTTGTCCTCGGGACCTCTCCGACATGCCCCTGCTCGTGCTGAGCGCAGCAGGCCCACACAGCGACAAGCCTGCAGACTATCAGCAATCTGCACACCTGGTACTGATGAGGGCGAGCGGTATAGGGACCAGTGGACCCTAAGATCCGTGCAGGAACTTTGTTTCTCAATGGTGAACCGTAAGCCTACTCTCGCTTTATGCTCTCTGTCTTTCTCTGCGTTTTCCCTCTGTGCCTGACGTCCTTGTTTGTTCTCCCCCCTCAATTCCTTCCCGAGTCTAACCTCTTGGAGATCTTCCGTGTTTTGCCTTCCTCGATCGTCGCTCTGGACACGGACTCTGACGTATCTCTCTGCCCCACGGACCTCACGCGGATCACAAACCCCTTTTGCCTTGCCCCCTTTGGATTTGTCTGTTTCCTCATTCAACATCACAGTAATAAACAACAGCTAACGACACACATAGTCTAACACCACTCACTCTTGGATTTTGTCACACACTCCATTTCCTAGTTGTATAATATATATATATATATATATATATATATATATACAATATTTGAGCGTACTGCCCCCTGCTGACTGAGCCGTCAACTCCCTCGGCAACACACGACAATGGTACCTACTGATCTGTATTTGGGATCTGCATAAGTCCTGAAAAATTGTGAGCATCCGCCTTTGTGGTGGATAAGCTTCTTATTTTTCTCTATCTTCTTGTTATGGGACAATCATCCTCAGCTGTTGCCATTTCTAATATAAAGTAGTGTACAGTTCTTACTTACATCTGTCAGTAAACTTGCCATGAAAGCGCTAAAACATACCGGTGTAGTGAGTTTACATTATTCACCCAAGGAACTTTAGTTATAAGAGAGTTACGGTCGGACAGTTTTTCACAGTACACATTTCCGGCTTTGATGTTGCACACGGATGAGGAGATACTGCTCTGTTATTTATTGAAGTAAAGTGTGAATGTTATTAAAACAGTTAGCTCCATCTTTTGACACTTTTTCAGATCTTGTCCTTGCACGCTACACCCTTACAACAAAGATGATAGAGAAAAGACGCTGTCGAAAGTGAGCCACGTAAATAAGACCGCCCACAAAACGGCACATCCTGAAGCGACTGTCTAAAAGCGCCTTGAAATGTATCTGTAAAACATAATCTACGCAACATTTTGATCAAAGAACCACCATTACATGTTATGTAGACCAGAAGGAAGTGTTTTACATTTTGGAAAAAAATTGAATAATAAGACTCATTCAATGAGCCCTATAATCTGGTGTGCTTCATATATGAAAAAAAAAAAAAGTAAAATAGACCATTCATCGGCAGTGCCCCTTATAACTCGGTGAGCCCTATGGTCAGGAACATACAGTAGTCATTTATGTTTTTGGCATTAAGCAGAATGAGCAAAGACCTGCATAAGAACAACTTAGTCCCAGTCAAAGACCCACCGCTCAACATGCCAAGCTTCAGATAACAATATTGTGAGTATGCAACCATAACAGTAGAGTAAACTGAACAGAGTGAGCCCTCTTCCTAGTAAATCACAATCTTTGTCTCGATGGGCTGTGACCTAGACCGCTTGCTTACACGCATGAGGCACGACAGACACAAGTGAGAAGTTCCACAAAGTAACAAAGATGAAGAGGAAAAACCAATATTACAAAGGCAAATATCCCGTTGTGGGAATATTTCAGCTTCAATTGGAATGAGCTATATGAGCCCATCAACACGGACAAATGAGCAGAATGCAACTCAAAACAATCCAACATAGCTTTTCCAACAGGGAAAAAATGCACTTTAAGATGTTAAGCAAATTTTTTTGCTTACAGAGATCGACGTAAATTTTTTGATTTTGTTTTTAAATTTAGGATAACCAAACAATATTTTTGTTCCAATTGCAGTACAATATAAACAATTCTACAGAACATAAAAGTTTAGAAAACCATTTACCGTATTTTCCGGACCATAAGGGGCACCGGATTATAAGGCGCACTGCCGATGAGCGGGTCTAGTCAGGTTTTTTTCATACAAAAGGCGCACCGCAGTATAGGGCACATTAAAGGGGTCACATTATTTTTTTCTAAATGTAAAAAACTTCCTTATGGTCTACATAACATGTAATGGTGGTTCTTTGGTCAAAATGTTGCATAGATTAGGGTTTACAGATCATGGTTTACAGATCATCTTCATTATTCTGTACTTTAGGCGCACTGGGTTATAAGGCGCACTGTTGATTTTTGTGAATATGAAAGGATTTTAATTGCGCCTTATTGTCTGAAAAATACGCTAAATGTTTACTTGCATTAGTATATATTATGATTAATAAGGCAGTGAATCTTTGGGCACTATATCTGCAGTCCCCCTCGTTGTCATTCCATTGGGTTGAGTTTTTTCTTGCCCAGATGTGGGATCTGAGCAGAAGATGTCGTTGTGGCTTGTGCAGCCCTTTGCGACACTCGTGATTTAGGGCTATAAAAATAAACTTTGATTGACTTCTGTTTTGTTTGATCAGCCGTTTTACTGCTGCGTTACAGGCACCATTTGGAAACAATTAAGGTATATCGATAAACATTTCCAGAATATGTTTGCGGCATAGCTCGGTTGGTAGAGTGGCCGTGCCAGCAACTTGAGGGTTCAAGATTCGATTCCCGCTTTCGCCATCCTTGTCACTGCTGTTGTGTCTTTGGGCAATACACTTTGCCCACCTGCTCCCAGTGCCACCCACACTGGTTTAAATGTAACTTAGATATTGGGTTTCACTAGGGTTGGGTATCGAATATCGATTTGGACCAGGAATAACTTTCCGATTCTCCCGGAATCGTTCAAAAGTTTAAATTACGATTCCTAGTTTCGATACCCAGCCCGCCGACCCAGAAGAAGAAGCCGCTGAACGCCAAAGAAGAAGCGCCCACCGCCGGAAGTATTAGCATAGCTGAGCCTATGTAGTGGAGCGAGTCAGTCAAGCATAGACAGCGGGCGTCGGCGGTCAAAAGTGTGGCTTTATTTTACCAAAAAAAATGAAATATCGGCAAAATATAACAAGTGCGACAGGACTCTTTCGTGCTTAGGAGGGTGCACGTCGAACATGATGAAGCCCCTCCGAGTTCATGGAGTACAAATAAAGGCGTGTCCAGTCTTCGACCGGAGACACTATCTGTCCAGAACGCTCACGCATCCTGCCTGAGAAGGCGGATATGGTCATTTTCCTAAACAAGAACTGTCTCTGATTTTATACTGTACCTGCTGCTAATCTGGACTGGGTTTTGCAAGTTGTTTCTTATTGTTTATTTGCTTTTCTGCACCAGGTTAGCCCATCAGTGGGAGCACGGTAACATGTTTAAGTACCTGCAGCATCATACACTTGTGTGTGTAAATGTGTTTTCATGAGGTTTTCAAAAATAAAGCTCTCTTGATGAAAGTGTACCCCTGTGAAAATGTATTCATAATTTATAATATTTATATTCAAGTTCATAGATTTGATATTTCTATTCTAGTTGAAAACAGCCCCGTTGAGGAATTTATAGTAAAGTTCATAAAAAGTTAATAGAATTAAAATTGATGGAGAATGTCAGACTATTTCATTCCAAAAGACTTTAGGTTAGCTAGCTCATTTAAAATATCATAAACTTTTTTTTTACCCTGCCTTTTTTTTTTTTTTAAAGAATCGCAATCGAGAATGGTGAGTAATCGGAATCGAAACAAAGAATCTGAATCGTTTGAATTCAAACGATACCCAACCCTAGGTTTCACTATGTAAAGCGCTTTGAGTCACTAGAGAAAAGCGCTATATAAATATAATTCACTTCACTCCACAAATAACTCTATTCACAACGTATATATCCACTCACTTATAGTCCGGTGCGGCTAATTTATGAAAAATATTTTTTCCTTCCAAAACTTAGTGGGTTCTGCTTATATCCCAGCGCGCTCTATGGACCGGAAAATTTGGTAATTAATGGTATGAATTAGTCAATTTCAAACTGCGATGATCATGTGACATACCAGGTATACTGCACACTTTACTGGGGACAAATTAAGTTATCAAATCCTGCTGCTGATCTAGAAACCACAATGGACAAATTTTTAGGCCAACCCACTTCATCAGGGATGGAAAAGTCAAACAGGCTAAGCTCTGAAAATATGACAGCAGTGAAAGGGAGTTTTCGTTTTATCGAGAACAATGACATACGTCTAAAATGTATTTTATTTACCGATGTCCCACTGGGTGTGAGTTTTCCTTGCCCTTATGTGGGCCTACCGAGGATGTTGTGGTGGTTTGTGCAGCCCTTTGAGACACTAGTGATTTAGGGCTATATAAGTAAACATTGATTGATGATTGATTTGTGTACAAATATATGAATGAATGAATGAAATGAATGAAACAAGTTTATTTTGGTCTTATAATCAACCATCAACCATTTTGTGTGATCAGTTTAACAGTACAGTTTATACATATTAACAATCCTACACTGCAAAAACTGAAATCAAAGTAAGATTAAATATCTCAAATAAGGGTGATATTTGCATATTTTCCGTCTTATAAGATAAATTTTCTCACTAAGCAGATTTTATGTTAGAGTGTTTTACTTGTTTTAAGTGTTTTGGTCCTGAATGATATCAGTAAGATATTACAGCTTGTTGCTGAGATTTGATGACCTATATTGAGGTAAAACATGCTTGAAACTAGAATATCAACTGTTGCAAAGCTGTGTCATTAACACTCACAAGTATGCAACTATTTTTTCAAAACATTCTTATTTCAAGCATTAAATAAAATATGACTTTGAGGGGTTTCGGTTTGGTGACCGCAGGATTAGGTCTCTGCTTTTTGCAGATGATGTGGTCCTGATGGCTTCATGTGACCGGGATCTTCAGCTCTTACTGGATCGGTTCACAGCAGAGTGTGAAGCGACCGGAATGAGAATCAGCACCTCCAAGTCCGAGTCCATGGTTCTCGCCCGGAAAAGGGTGGAGTGCCATCTCCAGGTTGGGGAGGAGACACTGCCCCAAGTGGAGGAGTTCAAGTACCTAGGAGTCTTGTTCACGAGTGAGGGAAGAGTGGATCGTGAGATCGACAGGCGGATCGGTGCGGCGTCTTCAGTAATGCGGACGTTGTACCGATCCGTTGTGGTGAAGAAGGAGCTGAGCCGGAAGGCAAAGCTCTCAATTTACCGGTCGATCTACGTTCCCATCCTCACCTATGGTCATGAGCTTTGGGTCATGACCGAAAGGATAAGATCACGAGTACAAGCGGCCGAAATTAGTTTCCTCCGCCGTGTGGCGGGGCTCTCCCTTAGAGATAGGGTGAGAAGCTCTGCCATCCGGGAGGAACTCAAAGTAAAGCCGCTGCTCCTTCACCTCGAGAGGAGCCAGATGAGGTGGTTCGGGCATCTGGTCAGGATGCCACCCGAACGCCTCCCTAGGGAGGTGTTTAGGGCACATCCAACCAGTAGGAGGCCACGGGGAAGACCCAGGACACGTTGGGAAGACTACGTCTCCCGGCTGGCCTGGGAACGCCTCGGGATCCCCCGGGAAGAGCTAGACGAAGTGGCTGGGGAAAGGGAAGTCTGGGTTTCCCTGCTTAGGTTGTTGCCCCCGCGACCCGACCTCGGATAAGCGGAAGAAGATGGATGGATGGATGGACTTTGACACAGTTGGGTCTCTTAATTAAAACAGATGAAGTAGGTAAGTATAGGTAAATGAAGATAAAAAGTAGGTAAAAATTGTTAAAAGGTGAAAAAAAAGTAGGTAACCGTAGGTTAAAAAAAAGGTATACAGTTGGAAAATATTGATAAAAGAAGGTAAAAAGTAGGTAAACTGTCAGAGTTATTTTGTGTCAAACCCCAAGATGCAGAGAAGGAGGGAGGCATTTTGCAGGAAAACATAGTTTAATTTAAAATACTAGAACTAGAACAAACAAAGGGAACAAACAAAAAGCACGCACGTGGGCGGATATAACAAACTAAGGGCTATGAACAAACAAATCGGAAGCAGGGAACAAAAAACAGTAAGCTACAAGCATCTTCCAAATATAGCTTACCGCTACGCTGCAATCACACGACCAGTAGGATTGACAAGTAGAAAATGACATTGACACGACAATAATCCAGCCCTGACTGGAGGAGAAAACAGGTCTTAAATAGTGGCTGGCTGATTGATCCCAGGTGTGGCCAGGTGCCAATCAGCCACAGATGAGGGTTAAACAACACTCAGGGAGACAAACAGGAAACAGAACCAAAATAAGAGTGTTGACAGGAACTAAAGACAAATGCAGAGGAAAAACTAAGACATAGACCAAAACTGTCAGGGGCAAGCCTGACATAAACATTGATAAAAGGTAAAAAAAAGTAGGTAAACGTAGGTAAAAAAAAGGTATAAGGTTGGTAAATATAAATAAAAGAATGTAAAAAGTAGGTAAGTATAGGTACATGAGGGTAAAAAGTAGGTAAGTACAGTTGGCACAGTACAGTAAACCAACAGTTAATATTCAAACATTTAACATGTGACATTTCGAACTATTTTGAACAGAAATAGTTCATGCACAAATATATTCCTCACTTGGCGCGATGATGTCTTGTTATGGACGGGAAAATGCATTTTTAGTTATTAGTGAGAATATACTTATTTTAAGATATTTTGGGGTTCATTGAGGTTAGCTAATTTAACTTGTTTTGGAAAGTCTTGACAAGCCAGATTTTCTTGTTCTGTTGCCAAATAATTTTGCTTAGTTCAAGTAAAATACCGCTCACTTCTGTATTTTTTTTCTTGTTTTTTAACACTGACTTTTTGCAGTGTACACATACAAACACAAAAGAAAAGTTAAAAATATCCATGAAGTCACGGTTTAATTAACAGGGTAATCACCCATAATGATATTATCATGTCTTGGTTCACTTTGACACCCATTTAGGACCGTAATTATTAGAGGACATATTTTTAGACGGATTAAACAACCATTACATTAGAGGCATCACCTTGTCGTGGAAATAAAGCGTTTGTTCAGTGAATGTTGGTTCTTTGAAATCCGGCCCTCTGATCAAGACGACACTTTCAACAATTGGGATTTTTTTTCCCTGGCGTTGTGCTACATTGCTTCCTTAAAGGAGGAATACAACAAAGCAAAACAGGAAACAAACAAAGCCAACAATCCACATTGCTGATTTGTTTTGGAAAAAAATACAACTAAAATAAGAGTGAGATGAATCAAATCATTCCTCTGGGATTTGAAATATTATTTATCAGGGAAAATGGGAGAACTAACGGCCCCGGCGGAAGGCCGATGCAATCTACTTCATTGTGGTAGATGGTCACGGAATTGAATAAGTGGATGGCGCGGGAGAGAAAAAGGGTTCTTTACTGTAGCATGCACCCAGAAGCAAAACAATAGCCTGCAGTGAGGAAACAAATGTAGCGTTAAGGGCAGGCCACTGTATTACTGAACATTTCTACACTCATTTTGAAGGGTCTGCTCGCAGGAAAAAAACACTCAAAACTTTAATGTTTAATACTTGGGGAAAGTCTTCGGATATAACCTTTGTCATGGGAATCACATAAATTTCTGCCTGGTTTTTGGTGCACGCTTTTGAACTGAACATGGGAAGAAATGTGTTTTAGAAAAGCCTAACATTCATCTGTCGGCAAGCCAAAATAAAGTTAAAGTAGCAATGATTGTCACACACACACTAGGTGTGGCGAAATTATTCTCTGCATTTGACCCATCACCCTTGATCACCCCCTGGGATGTGAGGGGAGCAGTGGGCAACAGCAGTGGCCGCACCCAGGAATTGTTTTTGGTGATTTAACCCCCAATTCGAAACCTTGATGCGGAGTCCCAAGCAGGGAGGTAATGGGTCTTATTTTTATAGTCTTTGGTATGACTCAGCCGGGGTTTGAACTCACGACCAACCGATCTCAGGGCGGACAGTCTAGCCACTAGGCCACTGGGTACCGCCGCATGCATGCATATATATATATATATATATATATATATATATATATATATATATATATATATATATATATATATATATATATATATATATATATAATTATATATATATATATATATATATACATATATATATATATATATATATATATATATATATAATTATATATATATATATATATATAATTATATATATATATATATATATATATATATATATATATAGTTCTGCAGACTTCATGGCTGGCTCGCACCGTGATCACGTACGACCGCCAGACACTTCTGGATGTGGACACATCGGGCCGTTTTGGACCGATAGACACTTGCGTGCTAGACTTGCTAACTAGCATGGGAATACATAGGCGGCTACATCCAGCGGCCTGTGAAGCAGGGGAGTATAGTAGCAGCGGGGGCCGTCTACGGAGCAGACGCCAGCGGTGTGATCGGAAACGCGGATGTCGAGCGGGGCTAAAAACAAAGCAGAAGGCTAATCCCCACAGAACACCACTTCCCTCCACCCTGAAGACGGATTTAGATGGAAAATGCGAGACTACTGGTCTGGGTAAGGAGTCTGTTAAATTAGAACAAGTTTTTTCTGCTTTGAGTGTTTCAGAGTTGGACATGTGTTTTACTGAGGTGGCTAACTATGATGCGTGCAGTTTATCAAAGCAACAAACAAACAATCGGAAAATCCCCGTTACTGAGGTGGCTAACCATGATGCGTGCAGTTTATCAAAGCAACAATCAAACAATCGGAAAATTCCTGTCGTATCAATTCCTAGATATGGTCGTAATTATACTGAATGCACTGGGCATAATAAACACAACATTATTAATATTGCTACTACGGATAATTTGATCAAAAATTCCCTAAAACAGCCCACTACCTATAATATAGGTTTTTTAAACATAAGATCATTGTCTCCCAAAACGTTGTTAGTTAATGATATCATCAGAGACAACAATCTTAACGTCATCGGTCTCAGCGAAACCTGGCTTAAACCAAACGACTTTTTTGCGCTAAATGAGGCATGTCCTCCTAACTTTACACATGCGCATATGGCCCGTCCGCTTAAAAGGGGTGGGGGGGTCGCACTAATATACAACGAAAACTTTAACCTTAGTCCTAAAATAAATAATAAATATAAATCGTTTGAGGTGCTTACTATGAGGTCTGTCACACCGCTGCCTCTACACCTGGCTGTTATCTACCGCCCCCCAGGGCCTTGTTCGGACTTTATCAATGAATTCTCAGAGTTCGTTGCTGATCTAGTGACACACGCCGATAATATAATCATAATGGGGGACTTTAATATCCACATGAATACCCCATCGGACCCACCGTGCGTAGCGCTCCAGAGTATAATTGATAGCTGTGGTCTCACACAAATAATAAATGAACCCACGCATCGCAACGGTAATACGATAGACCTAGTGCTTGTCAGGGGTATCACCGCTTCCAAAGTTACGATACTCCCGTATACTAAAGTATTGTCCGATCATTACCTTATAAAATTCGAGGTTCAGACGCATGTTCGTCAAACTAATAATAATAATAACTGCTATAGCAGCCGCAACATTAATACGGCCACAACGACAACTCTTGCTGACCTACTGCCCTCGGTAATGGCACCATTCCCAAAGTATGTGGGCTCTATTGATAACCTCACTAACAACTTTAACAACGCCCTGCGCGAAACCATTGATAACATAGCACCGCTAAAGTTAAAAAAGGCTCCAAAAAAGCGCACCCCGTGGTTTACAGAAGAAACTAGAGCTCAGAAATTATTATGCAGAAAGCTGGAACGCAAATGGCGCACGACTAAACTTGAGGTGCACCATCAAGCATTTAGTGATGGTTTAATAACTTATAAACGCATGCTTACCTTAGCTAAAGCTAATTATTACTCAAATCTCATCCACCGTAATAAAAACGATCCTAAATTTTTGTTTAGTACGGTAGCATCGCTAACCCAACAAGGGACTCCTTCCAGTAGCTCCACCCACTCAGCTGATGACTTTATGCAATTCTTTAGTAAGAAAATTGAAGTCATTAGAAAGGAGATTAAAGACAATGCGTCCCAGCTACAACGGGGTTCTATTAACACTGACACGATTGTATATACGGCGGATACTGCCCTCCAAAATAGTTTCTCTCGTTTTGAGGAAATAACATTAGAGGAATTGTTACAACGTGTAAATGGAATAAAACAAACAACATGTTTACTTGACCCTCTTCCTGGGAAACTGATCAAGGAGCTCTTTGTATTATTAGGTCCATCAGTGCTAAATATTATAAACGTATCACTTTCCTCGGACACTGTTCCCCTAGCATTCAAAAAAGCGGTTATTCATCCTCTTCTTAAAAGACCTAACCTCGATCCTGACCTCATGGTAAACTACCGACCGGTGTCTCACCTTCCCTTTATTTCAAAAATCCTCGAAAAAATTGTTGCGGAGCAGTTAAATGAACACTTAGCGTCTAACAATCTATGTGAAACCTTTCAATCCGGTTTCAGGGCAAATCACTCGACGGAGACAGCCCTCGCAAAAATGACTAATGATCTATTGCTAACGATGGATTCTGATGCGTCATCTATGTTGCTGCTCCTCGATCTTAGCGCTGCTTTCGATACCGTCGATCATAATATTTTATTAGAACGTATCAAAACACGAATCGGTATGTCAGACTTAGCCCTGTCTTGGTTTAACTCTTATCTTACTGATAGGATGCAGTGTGTCTCCCATAACAATGTGACCTCGGACTACGTTAAGGTAACGTGTGGAGTTCCCCAGGGTTCGGTCCTTGGCCCTGCACTCTTCAGCATCTACATGCTGCCGCTAGGTGACATCATACGCAAATACGGTGTTAGCTTTCACTGTTATGCTGATGACACCCAACTCTACATGCCCCTAAAGCTGACCAACACGCCGGATTGTAGTCAGCTGGAGGCGTGTCTTAATGAAATTAAACAATGGATGTCCGCTAACTTTTTGCAACTCAACGCCAAAAAAACGGAAATGCTGATTATCGGTCCTGCTAGACACCGAACTCTATTTAATAATACAACTCTAACATTTGACAACCAAACAATTAAACAAGGCGACACGGTAAAGAATCTGGGTATTATCTTCGACCCAACTCTCTCCTTTGAGGCACACATTAAAAGCGTTACTAAAACGGCCTTCTTTCATCTCCGTAATATCGCTAAAATTCGCTCCATTCTGTCCACTAAAGACGCTGAGATCATTATCCATGCGTTTGTTACGTCTCGCCTCGACTACTGTAACGTATTATTTTCGGGTCTCCCCATGTCTAGCATTAAAAGATTACAGTTGGTACAAAATGCGGCTGCTAGACTTTTGACAAGAACAAGAAAGTTTGATCACATTACGCCTGTACTGGCTCACCTGCACTGGCTTCCTGTGCACTTAAGATGTGACTTTAAGGTTTTACTACTTATGTATAAAATACTACACGGTCTAGCTCCATCCTATCTTGCCGATTGTATTGTACCATATGTCCCGGCAAGAAATCTGCGTTCAAAGGACTCCGGCTTGTTAGTGATTCCCAAAGCCCAAAAAAAGTCTGCGGGCTATAGAGCGTTTTCCGTTCGGGCTCCAGTACTCTGGAATGCCCTCCCGGTAACAGTTCGAGATGCCACCTCAGTAGAAGCATTTAAGTCTCACCTTAAAACTCATTTGTATACTGTAGCCTTTAAATAGACTCCCTTTTTAGACCAGTTGATCTGCTGTTTCTTTTCTTTTTCTTCTATGTCCCACTCTCCCCTGTGGAGGGGGTCCGGTCCGATCCGGTGGCCATGTACTGCTTGCCTGTGTATCGGCTGGGGACATCTCTGCGCTGCTGATCCGCCTCCGCTTGGGATGGTTTCCTGGTGGCTCCGCTGTGAACGGGACTCTCTCTGCTGAGTTGGACCCGCTTTGGACTGGACTCTTGCGACTGTGTTGGATTGGATCCATTGTGGATTGAACTTTCACAGTATCATGTTAGACCCGCTCGACATCCATTGCTTTCCTCCTCTCTAAGGTTCTCATAGTCATTATTGTCACCGACGTCCCACTAGGTCATTATTGTCACCGATGTCCCACTGGGTGTGAGTTTTCTTTGCCCTTATGTGGGCCTACCGAGGATGTCGTGGTGGTTTGTGCAGCCCTTTGAGACACTAGTGATTTAGGGCTATATAAGTAAACATTGATTGATTGATTGATATATATATATAGCGCGGCAAAAAAATAAGAGAATAAACAAAATATCTTGTACGAAAAACAAAAATAAGGGGAAAAAAACATATTTTGAATGGCTTGCAAATAATCAAAGTAATTTTAGGTAAGTGATGGGACTCCACAGGGCAAGGTTCTAGATTACCTTTTTGTTTTATTTTTATTATTGATTACTTAAAGGACAGTGTGCACAATACATTATTCACACTATCAGCTAATTTACATCTCAGTATTGGTGTTAAGAATTTTCAAAATGCTTGGACCCCATCAAGTCATAAAAATGGGGTCCCGCAGTAAATTTTTGGCGTCCCACTTTTTGTAACCGATTTGAAAACCAATAATAAATGTATGCATGTCCCTTTTGTATCTCACATTCTATATTGTGTTTTGGAAAAAGGTTGTCATAAACGTTACTTACTTAAAAAATAATACAAAAGTAAACAATTGTTTTATGCGTATGTAAATGTATACAGTTATAAACATCCATTCACTTTCTTCTTTCCTTCATGGATCTAACCTTTACAATTCTCTGGCTGACGAGGACCACTGAGACATTTAATCTCTGCAAAGCTTACTAAAGTACCCGTATGAGCTTTACATTTATCAAAATCATGTACCTACTGTACGGTTTACTCATTGAAATACCCTTTACAAAGCTAAAAAAATACCCAAACGACCACTTTGCTGCTGCCAAAAATTGATTCCAGACAATATTTTCCGACTGACACATCTTATCTGTGCATATTTTACTAGAATACCGTTAGGGACATTACATATGGGACATTACATATATCAAAATAAAGTACCTACTGTACTGTTTACTTGTAGAAATACCCTTTTTAGAGCTAATATCTACCCAAACAACCACTTTCGTTCAGCCAAAAAGTTATTTGAAGGGTATTTCAACAAGTAAACAGTACAGTAGGTACTTGATTTTGATATAAGTAATGCCCATAAGGGTATTTTAGTAAAATAAGCAGAGATAAGATGTGTCAGTATCAAAATATTACTTGAAATCTATTATTGTCAGGCGATATTACTTTTAATGGAAAGTTTACATAAATGAATACATCCAAACACTTAAAGAAATATTTACTATGTGCACGAAGAAATAACAGTTAACATTGAATGTATCCCCCAAACAAGAAAGAGGTTTTATCACAAAAATGGTAAATGGGTTATACCTCTATAGCGCTTCTCTACCATCAAGGCACTCAAAGCGCTTTGACACTATTTCCACATTCACCCATTCACACACTGATGGCGGGAGCTGCCGTGCAAGGCGCTAACCATGACCCATTAGGAGCAAGGGTAAGGTATCTTGATCAAGGCCACAACGGACATGACTCGAGTGGTAGAAACTGGGGATCGAACCAGGAACCCTCAGGCTGCAGGCAGGCCCATTCTCCCAACGGCGCCATGCCGTCCCCACACATCACATCAACATCGGACTAACAACAGTCCTTTAAATCTCATTAAAACCTCAGAATAGACAAACAGTCATTTTCCGGACACAACAAAGTGAAATAATGTCAAACATGTAGTGTTACAATAACCACGAAGATAAAGTAATCTGCTGTGGACAGAAGAAGCCAAGCAATGCAGGTTTAGGGAGCGGTGCGCGCTCCCGCCAAGGAAATCCGATATAGAAAATGAGTATATCGTGATATTCAAGTATACGTTCTCACGCAGTTGCTTTTAGCTGCGGGAATTACACTCCAGGCTCTTCCCACTATGTTGTCTCTCCTTCTCACAGAGACTTGAACAAGCGCACCTTCTTACATATGTCACAAACGTATACGCCCTCGCAGAGCAGAGAGGTAGCAGCATGGGTAACGCTAGCTGTGATGCGAGTGGTAATACGAGAGAGAGAAGGTGCGAATCTGGTAACAAATGAAGGAAGAATGAATTCCCAAGAAAAACAGCAGGGGGTCCATCGTCTGGCGGTGGTTTGGCTTCAAGTTGGAATATGTCGAACAGACAACCGTAATTTGTCAAGTGTGGGGCAAAAGCGTTGCTGCAAAAAGTAGCATTACTGCTAATATGTAGCATCATTTGAAAAGTCACCCACTAAAGAATGAAGAGGGCATACTCCGCGTTTCAACATCTCCGTTCAGTGCCACACGCCCAGAGCATCAAAATGCAGAGGCAAACATTTCCAGATCAACACTGTATGAAAAAAATAGTCAAAAACAAAAGGAGATAATGTCCGCAGTAACCTACCACATATCGAAGGACATACACTATTTAAATTCCTATTATGCAGCTCATTTTTACTTGACAGTTATTGAAATATCTTGTGTGACATCATGCACAAAAGTGCACTTTATTTGTTTTAAACTATTGCTGTGGCGTTTAATATTGTGTTGTTTTGATATGTCATCATAGTGACATCATGCACAAAAGTGCACTAATAGTTTGTTTTAAAATGTCTCTGACAATCTTGCACTTTCTGTTTTGAAATGACATGAATGTTTGTGCCATAACTGTTTAATAAATACAGTTTTGCTAAATTGACTTAGTTGTGATTTCCTTCTCTGCATGAAAGTTTAAAAGTAGCATATATTAATGCAGTATGAAGAAGAATGTTTTAATGTAGACACATAGAATCATCATACTGCTGTGATTATATGCATCAAGTGTTCATTCAAGATTACGGCAAAATATCGAGATATATATCGTGTTTCGTGACATGGCCTAAAAATATCGATTAAAAAAAAAAAGGCCATATCGTTAAATATAAACAAAACAAAACACCGGTGTGATAATTGATAAAAAAAACAAAAAAAAAAAAACAGAGTTTAGACCCGGAGAAGGCACGGTCGGCAAAAAAAACCCCAAAAAACCCACATCCAAACACAAGGACGCGCATTTCCGTAATTTTCTGATTTCAATGCATAAAAAGACATTAAGAGTGCATATTAAACTGCATCTATAGTCCATAATTTGACACCATCTAACGTGGGACAAAATAAATGACACAATTACTGAAAACAAGTTCATTAAGTTTGTACATAGAGTGAACAGGTAGTTCTAGCACAGAGTGCCGTATTTTTCGGATTATAAATCGCTCCGGAGTATATGTCGCACCGGCCGAAAATACATAATAACGAAGGAATAAAACATATACGTCGCACTGCAGTATAAATCGCATTTTTGGGGGAAATTTGATAAAACCAACACCAAGAATAGACATTTGAAAGGCAATTTAAAATAAATAAAGAATAGCGAACAACAGGCTGAATAAGTGTACGTTATATGATGCATAAATAACCAACTGAGAAGGTGCCTGGTATGTTAACGTAACATATTATGGTAAGAGTCATTCAAATAACTATAACATATAGAACATGCTATACGTTTACCAAACAATCTGTGACACCTAATCGATAAATCGCATTAAATCTTCTTCCTCGATGTCGCTTCTAAACAACTCTGCCAACTCCAAAGGTATGCGCCGCTTCCTCTTGTCGTTTTCTGCTGCATATTTCACTACGTCCAGCTTGTAATCTGCAGTACATGATTTCCTTTTCGGTGCCATTTTTGTTCAGCCCTCCTCAGTTTTTATAAGTTACCGCCAACGATGAAATTACCCATTTTAATAGCTACGGCAGTAGCATATAGCAGTTAGCATTCCATGACCCACAATGCACTTCTGCCATGACCCTCCCCCGCCAAATTGTTATTGGTTGACATGTTCGTGACGATTGCTGACATGTGTGTGACGATTGCTGACATTTTCTTCGTCTCTTCCGCGAATGAGATAAATAATATTATTAGATATTGTGTAATCTGCAGTTCATGATTTCCTTTCCGGTGCCATTCTTGTTCAGCCCTTCTCAGTTTTTTATAAGTTATCGCCAATGATGAAATGATCCATCTTAATAGCTAGGGCAGTGGCATATAGCAGTTAGCATTCCAAGACCCTCCCCCGCCGAATTCTTATTGGTTGACGTGTATGTGACGATTGCTGACGTGTGTGACGATTGCTGACATTTCCTTCGTCTCTTCCGCGAATGACATAAAAAATATTATTTGATATTTTACGGTAATGTGTTAATAATGTCACACATAAGTCGCTCCGGAGTATAAGTCGCACTCCCGGCCAAACTATGAAAAAACCTGCGACTTATAGTCCGAAAAATTTGGTAATTTATGATTTAAAGAAAAGGGGTGGGATTAAATAAGTGTAAACTTCTCCTCACTCATTTTCAAATATGTAAAACAACAAAACAATGAAAGTTCAATGCTCATTTGTTTTCGTTTTTTACTCTCTATTGTTTTCATTTTGTTATAATGACTGTTAAAGCTATAGCACTGTATTGGATCAGGCTTGCTCTTGTTTTTTTTGCATATTTGAAATGAAAATATATCAATCAATCAATCAATCAATAAAAAAAAACAAGTGGACCACTTATAAAACGACATCTACTCACAAAGAAAGCAATAAAACACAAAACAGCGTGATATACAAAAAAAACACATCCCACTTGAGGCCTAAGACATCCACACACCTCCTCTTACAATCCCCCGTTGTTTTTGAAAAAGAGACCTATGCAACGGTTCATTTATGAAATGCATATGCTGCAAAGTGCAAGTCATAGTACAAACCCAACAAACACAAACACAATTTGTTCCTTAGCATTTTTGCGCTCCAGAAATGATGTTGTCAATGGCCGAAACTAAATTTCCATCAGTCCTCAAGTTTTTTTTGTATGAGCGACTCCAAGCCCACGTGGCATATTAACTTGAGAAAATGGGGAGCTGTGTTGTAAATACTGCAACGGACACCACCTTGGGGACTTCGCTAAAGAGAAAAAGCCTTTGAGGCAAATGCAGGACTAATTAGGGTACATGAAACACCCCTGGGTTCCCAAAAGACCTTGTTTTCCTTCTTATTTACCAAAAGACTGTAACAGAAACATTCCTGGCAGTCTATCAATTAAAAATGTACAGACCCCGTTTCCATATGAGTTGGGAAATTGTGTTGGATGTAAATATAAACGGAATACAATGATTTGCAAATCCTTTTAAACCCACATTCAATTGAATACAGTTCAAAGACAAGATGGTTTGTACTAAAAGACTAGTCCACAAAAACAAATCTTTTGGTCACAAAGTCATGTCGCTATGTCAAGTAATCCTAGCAGCTCTAGCCTCAATATGTTTTTATCTAGACGTCCTTTTAGTTTTATGGACTGACTCTGAAGGCAACAGACTGTGAGGGCAATAAAAATAAATGACAAACAGCCTTAACAAAATACAACAATCTGGTGGAACCCATTGCTAATTGCCAATATATTTATCCCATTGCCAGTCTGCCTCATTGACAACAGCCAATGCAAGCTCGTGGAGCACCAAACTTTGTCATATGCACCATCTGCTGACTACTAGGCTCTCGCTATTGTCTTTCTGGCATGCTGCGGTGAGTGTAAGTATAAGGAAATTAAACAGAGTTTCAATATTTGTACACAGCTGTGCACTGTTGTATATGGATATCTCAGGGGCCGTGCAGGATATTGGCCAGTGCTGATTCAAGTTTATTACACAGCACAGTCTGGCATAAAAATGGAGATGAGTTACTTTTTTTTTTTTTTTTTTTAACAGTAAGCCTGCAGTCCTTATTAAATGCTGTAAAATGCAATAAAATGAGGTCTCAAAGTGACACAAAGGCAAAAAAATATATAGTCATATTCTTCTTCTTAATAAGGGGCATCAACTATTCCATAAAATGCAGCTTGTGAAGCTGGTGTATAGTTTACGTGCAGCGCAAAGCAGCTGGGGATGTGATTATTGCAAAATGAACTAGTGTTGCCTCACTGTGCACAGACAAAATAATATGTGTGTCCCAACTTCTTAGTCACTGCTTTCCGGCATTGCTTTTTAAACATTTTTTTTAAAGGGGAACATTATCACAATTTCAGAAGGGTTAAAACCAATAAAAATCAGTTCCCAGTGGCTTATTTCACTTTTCGAAGTTTTTTTCAAAATGTTACCCATCTTGGAATATCCCGAAAAAAGGCTTTAAAGTGCCTGATTTTCGCTATCTTTAAATCCATCGTCCATTTTCCTGTGACATCATTTAGTGATGCAAACATGGCGGATAGCACAGCAAGATATAGCGACATTAGCTTGGGTTCAGACTCGGATTTCAGCGGTTTAAGCGATTCAAAAGATTACGCATGTATTGAAACGGATGGTTGGAGTATGGAGGCGGATAGCGAAAAAAAATTGACGAAGAAACTGAAGCTATTGAGCGAAAAGCTATTGACGCTGTTCGGCGATCGCCTTCGATTGAGTGTCGCAGGTTATCCATACATCTCTGTGCCGTGTCTGCCTTAGCATCGCCGGTAAAATGTGCTGACCAAATGATCGGGACTTTCGCATCTTGTGACACTTGGGCAACTTAAATCTGTTGATTGGTAAGTGTTTGTTTGGCATTAAATGTGGGTGGAGAGAAAGGCTGGATGCAAATATAGGTACAAATGTACATACAGCCAGCCTAAATAGCATGTTAGCATCGATTAGCTGGAAGTCATGCCCTGAGCAAGTATGTCTGATTACCACATAAGTCAATAACATCAACAAAACTTTGTGATTTTGTTGACTTTATCGTTGGAAATGCATCTGCAGGATATCCATACATCTTTGTGCCATGTCTGCCTTAGCATCGCCGGTAAAATGTGCAGACCAAACGATCGTGACTTTCGCATCTTGTGACACTGGAGCAACTTAAATCTGTTGATTGGTAAGGGTTTGTTTGGCATTATATGTGGGTGGAGAGAAAGGCTGGATGCAAATATAGTTACAAATGTACATACAGCTAGCCTAAATAGCATGTTAGTATCGATTAGCATGCCGTGCTAATCGAAGCACACTCCACGTAAGTCAACTTGAATCCGTCCCTGATCGTGTTGTTACACCCTCCGACGAGGCATGATGTCTCCAAGGTACTGAAAACAGTCGAAAAAAACGGAAAATAACAGAGCTGATTAGACTCGATGTTTGTAATGTGTTTGAAAAAATGGCGGACTGACTACCTAGGTGACGTCACAACGTGACGTCATCGTTCTGAGAGCGGATATTAGAAAGGCGTTTAATTCGCCAAAATTCACCCATTTAGAGTTTGGAAATCGGTTAAAAAAATATATGGTCTTTTTTCTGCAACATCAATGCATATATTGACGCTTACATAGGTCTGGTGATAATGTTCCCATTTAAAGCTGCAGGTGAGAAAATCTCACTGTTTTGTACAGTGCTAGCCGGAGGATTCATGAGTCAGCGTGCTATGAAAATAGAGATTGAGCGGATGAACAATGCCTCTGTATGGGATTGGCACATATCTGTAAACTGTGCGGAGAATAAACACATTTTTGAATGAGGGCTTTTAAGACGAGTAATGCCAGCCTCCTCAGTCATGCTCATTACAGCCGAATTAGACCATATCGTTGCAGTAAAGCTCCAGTAATCAGACTACCTCGGCGGCTAAGCTTAATTGGCTCATCACTCTGCTGACATTTACTCGATGTACATTACAACAGACAGGGCTCCTGTCAACGACTGTATGGACACAGATATTGAGACAACGATTTATTAATCACGGGTTGGACTGGTGTTTAGTTTCCCCTGGCGTGACATTCTTCAGCTTATTAAAATGTGTTCATACCTAAGCATGTGGGAAAGATATTTTCAACCATTTTCCAGTAAGCTTAATGGCTAGTTGGGTGTCAAACATCAAATGTATTCCCAAGGTGTCCGGAATAGTAAAATCATGGCATGATAACTTCAAAATAAAGGCAACTCTAGGTTGTTTTCTTTGTTTTACTTTGGCCAGAAATAGAACAAGCACATTAGGAAATTGTACCCATCAAAATTAACCCTCTTGACAAAAAACTTCAAGTTTGTTGAAAATTCTGCGGAAATTGGTGCAGTTTCAAAAACACAATGAGCATTGGTCTCAGTGTATCTACAAAGCTAGGATTACACTTTAAGTCACAGTCTTTCTGGAATTGAACAAAAAACACAACATGTAAACTCTTCTAGGTAGGGCTGGGCGATATAACGAATATACTCGATATATCGCCGGTTTGTCTCTGTGGGATATAGAAAATGACTATATTGTGATATTCGAGTTATACGTCCTTACGCAGTTGCTTTTAGGTGCGGGCATTACACTATAGGCAATTCTTAATCTTTCTTGTTTCTGCTTCTCACAGAGACGTAAAACAAGCGCACTTTCTTACATACGTCGTACGACCTTGCCAAGCAAAGAGGTAGCGACATGTGTAACGTTAGCAGCAGGTGCTAACAGAGCGGTGCGAGTGGTAATACGAGAGAAAGAAGGTGCGAACCTGGTAACAAATGAAAGAAGAATTAATTCCCAAGAAAAACAGCTTAGGGTCCATCGTCTGGTGGTGGTTTGGCTTCATGTTTTCCAAGTATGCGGCAAAAGCGTTGCTACAAAAAGTAGCACCACTGCTAGTGTAGCATCATTTGAAAAGTTACCCGCTAGAGAATGAAGTGTGCTTGAAACTCCGCATGTCAACATCTCGGCCGGTGCCACACCCAACAAAATCCCCAAACAACCATTTGCACATCAACACTGTATGAAAAAAATTGTCTAAAACAGAAGGAGATCATGTCCGCAGTAACCTACCACATAACGAAGGACATACACTATTTGATTTCCTATTATGCAGCTCATTTTTATTTGATAGTTATTGAAATAGCTTGTGTGACATCATGCAAAAAAGTGCACTTCATTTGTTCTGAACTATTGTAGTGGAGTTCTGTACAAAGAGTGCACTTTAATTTAGTGTTGTTTTGATGTGTCATCTTAGTGACATCCTGCACAAAAGTGCACTCATAGTGAGCACTCAGATCTATTAAATTCCAAAATAGCCAACTCCATCCTAGGATGCCCACTAGCCCTCGGCCAATGTTCCGTCTGCGCGGATGAGTGACAATCCGTCCAGGGGAACCGAAGTGTCGGGTTATGCTCAACGCAGGCTCCGCAGCCCTGTCTCTTCCTCTGCATCTCCCCCGGTCTCTCCACCGGGACTCCGCTGTGGCCGAGAGCCACCTGTACATCAGTTTAAAAAACAAGTTTTGCATTGAATATTGAACAAGCAAGGCTTATATAACTTTATAATGACATGCAAAATCGAGTTTCAAATAATAATAATAATAATTAAAAAATATCAATGGCATATCAAATACAATTTAAATACAAATTTAATGCCTCTTTTCTATCTGCAGCCTTCTGAGGTAAATATCAAAATATATTGTAGCGTCCCGAAACAGTTAGTGCTGCAAGGGATTCTGGGTAATTGTTCTGTTGTGTTTATGTTATGTTACAGTGCAGATGTTCTCCCGAAATGTGTGTCATTCTTGTTTGGTGTGAGTTCACAGTGTGGCGCATATTTGTAACAGTGTTAAAGTTGTTTATACGGCCACCCTCAGTGTGACCTGTATGGCTGTTGACCAAGTATGCTTGCATTCACTTATGTGTGTGTAATAGCCGCATATATTATGTGAGTGGGCCTGCACGCTGTTTGTATGGAGGAAATGCGGACGTGACGGCAGGTTGTAGAGAACGCTAAAGGCCCTCAATATTGTTGTCCGGGTAAAAATCGGGAGAATGCTTGCCCCGGGTGATTTTCGGGAGAGGCACTGAACTTCAGGGGGATTGGCAAGTGTGAGAAATTTACGTATTACAGCGGCACCGCTGCTGTGTAGTAACGGCGGGCCAGTTGTAATGTTAATTTGATATTGCCTCAAGGGCCAAATTAAATTACATGGCGGGCCAAATTCGGCCCGCGGGCCTTTGTTTGACACCCATGCTCTAAATGATGTTTTTTTTTAAACGAGGCCACAGTGAGTCTGAGTAATAGATAAGTTGAGCAGAATAATAACATATGTAGGTCTTAAGGAGAATGCAATGTTCCTCGTTTTAACCATATCTTCAAAATATGAGAACAATATCTACTTAATTTTTGCCAAAAAATGAGAGAAAACCATATAAACTCAGGTTCAACTAATATTTGAATCAAGTTTATTTTAAAATTAACAGCACACTTGTCACAGCTTCAACAATGAAGTTAGAAAAAAAAGAGCCAAGGAGGGATTTAAGCACTTTTGTCAGTGTGGTCTGGTAAATCCGTCAGAGAATGCAAGTTCCAGTTTCACAACCACAGACGACAACAACACAGGAAGCAAATGACCATGGAATTAGACAAGACCAGAGAAGAAATGAATGAACAAGTGTGAAGGAATGCGATGGGAGTCCGGCAGCTTTTAGTTGGCCACTCATGGCCTCTCCTTGTGCCAGCATCCCTCAGAAGCTGACATATCAGTCAGGGCTGCCGCTGACCGTGCTTGACAGCAGGTCTACAGAGGGTTGTCTTTAAATGGAGACTCTCCTACTGCTAGTACGGACCCAGATAAAGAAACACTCTGAGGAGGTTCCCTCAATTCGTGAGCCCTCTGCTGAGCTGACATGGACGAATGAGCGCTTTTGTGGAGGGCAGAGCGGGGTACGGCGGTTAAAGCGACGACTAAAGTGAAAGGAAATAAACACTGAAACACACACACACACATTTTAAGCTCAGTGGGAGGGTGTGGGGACTAAGTTCAAAGAGTCCTACTAACGTCTGTTTCCAGAATTTTTTATGTATTCCCTTTCCTTTAGTAGGACAGCGGGCATACCGTAGTGACTCGGGATCAAGCGATGCAACATGTACTTGGCATTGGGTTACCAAATAAACCACAGGATGTAGAACCCGATGATCAAAGGGCAGAACGCCTGACGTTGCCTGAAACTGAAGGCAACGAGCAAAAAAAACAATGCACGGATGTAAACATCCACGTGGAGCTTGGCTGAATACCAGCAACAAATTCCCCACTGACACTCATGAGTCGCATTCTCAGAGGATAAATTGATATTGCTTCAGTTCAATGTCAAAAGTTAGTACACAAAGTAATTCTGCTTAAAGATGGACAGAATGAGAGCGAGACCAATAAAGATTGTGAAAACAAAAGTGAATAGTAAATGGGTTCTACTTGTATAGCGCTTTTCTACCTTCAAGTTACACAAAGCGCTTTGACACTATTTCCACATTCACACACACATTCACACACTGATGGTGGGAGCTGCCATGCAAGGCCCTAACCACGAACCATCAGGAGCAAGGGTGACGTGTCTTGCCCAAGGACACAACGGATGTGACAAAGTTGGTAGAAGGTGGGGATTGAACCAGGAACCCTCAGATTGCTGGCCCGGCCACTCTCATAACCGCGCCACGCCGTCCCCTATGTGTGGTGTGGCTCTGGGTTACAGCGGTTGTCCAATAATTGAAGGGTCTTTCTTTCTTTCCATAGTTCATTTCGAACATGAGCACATTTACAACACAATACATCACAGAGTTTCATGTCACCTCACATCACATCATGTCCGAAAAGGAGTAGGAAGAAGCATAGCTTATTTAATCCTACCCCTTTCCCACGTCAGAGCGTCCACAAATACATACATTCATCTACTGACTCTCCTTACAGCCAAATATCAAAATGACATCCGTGAATGAGTAATACAACAGTTCTGTAACATGTAATTAATTAATTCAGTCATTACCAACATACTGAGATGAAAAATGTCTTATTTTCAATAAGGTTGAAAGTGTTTCTCATAATCCTTCTTCTTTGTACTTTGTAAGCACTATTCATTTGAACATCCTCTTAAAGTGGATCATATCAGTACAATGTTTAATTTCTTTACTTAATCCATTCCATAATTCAATTCCACATACTGATATGCTAAAGGTTTTAAGTGTTGTATGTGCATACAAATATTTTAAATCATATTTTCCTCTAAGGTTATATTTCTCCTCTTTAGTTGAGAAGAATTGTTGTACATTCTTTGGTAGCAGGTTATAATTTGCTTTGTACATCATTTAAGCTGTTTGCAATTTTACCAAATCATCGAGCTTTAATATTTTTGACTCAATAAATAAAGGGTTTGTATGTTCTCTATATCCAACATTATGTATTATTCTAATTGATCTTTTTTGTAACACAGTTAACAAATGTAGCGCACATTTGTAGTTGTTTCCCCATATTTCTGCAAAATAACTCTTGTATGGTAACAGTAGCGAGCAGTATAGAATATAATGTGATTTTTGGCCCAGGACGTATTTTGCTTTATTCATTATTTAAATATTTTTTGCCACCTTATGTTGTAAGTTTTGTATGAGATTTCCAGTTCATTTTATCATCTAATCATACTCCCAAAAATCAGGTTTCTTTTACCCTTTCAATATCTACTCCGTCTATTTGTGTTCGTGTCTGATGCTCTTTTCTACTGTTACCAAATAGCATTATTTTAGTTTTACTGAGATTCAGGGACAGCGTGGCGCAGTGGGATAGTGGTTGTGCGCAACCCGAGGGTCCCTGGTTCAAATCCTACCTAGTACCAACTTCGTCATGTCCGTTGTGTCCTGAGCAAGACACTTCACCCTTGCTCCTGATGGGTGCTGGTTGGCGCCTTGCATGGCAGCTCCCTCCATCAGTGTGTGAATGTGTGTGTGAATGGGTAAATGTGGAAGTAGTGTCAAAGCGCTTTGAGTACCTTGAAGGTAGAAAAGCGCTATACAAGTACACCCCATTTATCATTTATTTAAACCATTTTTACAATTTGTTAATTTCTTCTGTTATTATTTGTGTTATCTTCTGAGTGCTCTCTCTTGAACAGAAAGCAGTTGTGTCATCTGCAAATAAAACTAACTTCAAGTCCTTTGTAACTTTACAAATGTCGTTTATATAAAGATTAAACAATCTTAGTCCCAGTATTGATCCCTGGGGTACACCACAAGATATATCATATATGACATATTTTCACCCATCTTCACATATTGTTTCCTGTTGCTTAAATAGCTTCTTACCCAGTTGAATACCAAACCTCTGATGACATATCGTTCTATTTTTTGTATTAAAATATCATGATTAATTGTGTCAAATGCTTTTGTTAAATCCATGAATACTGCGGCTACACATTCTTTACTGTCTATTGCATTGGTAATTTCCTCTGTTATTTTGATTAATGCTATTGACGTTGAGATATTTGCTCCGTGTAGAACCTTTATTTAACCAGATAATCAAGATCTCTTTCACAAGGGTGACCTGGCCAAGAGGTCAACAGCACATTTCACAGAACAGTTTCAAAAAAGTAATATGTTTTTACATACATTTTAAAATACATAAAAGAGAACTGTAAAACAATAAAGATTTACAACTTTTAAATCACAGGCACTGTGAAACGAGTCCCCGGTCCTCCAACTCATAAACTACTGTTGTGTCCTCGTTGGATAAGAAACTTCCGCTACTTCGGGTCCAGGGTCACGCACATAAGGAAGAAAGTTTGATCATATTCGCCTATACTGGCTCACCAGCACTGGCTTCCTGTGCACTTAAGATGCAACTTTAAGGTTGTACTACTTAAGTACTTAAGGGACGGCGTGGCGCAGTGAGAGAGGTCCCTGGTTCAAATCCCACCTAGTACCAACCTCGTCACGTCCGTTGTGTCCTGAGCAAGACACTTCACCCTTGCTCCTGATGGGTGCTGGTTAGCGCCTTTCATGGCAGCTCCCTCCATCACTGTGTGAATGTGTGTGTGAATGGGCAAATGTGGAAGTAGTGTCAAAGTGCTTTGAGTACCTTGAAGGTAGAAAAGCGCTATACAAGTACAAACCATTTATCATTTATTTATAAAATACTATCAGCCTATCTTGCTGATTGCATTGTACCATATGTCCCGGCAAGATATCTGTGTTCTAAGAACTCCGGCTTATTAATGATTTTCAGAGCCCAAAAAAAGTCTGCGGGCTATAGAGTGTTTTCTATTCGGGCTCCAGTACTCTGGAATGCCCTCCCGGTAACAGTCAGAGATGCTACCTCAGTAGAAGCATTTAAATCTAATCTTAAAACTCAATTAAATACTCTTGCCTTTAAATAGCCCCCCTTTTTAGACCGGTTGATCTGCCGTATCTTTTCTGTTCTGTCCCCACACCTGCAGTCCCCTCCAAGGTTTCTCATTGTATCCCATTAGGTTGAGTTTTTTCTTGCCCTAATGTGGGATCTGAGCCGAGGATGTCGTTGTGGCTTGTACAGCCCTTTGAGACACTTATGATTAAGGGCTATATATATAACCTTTGATTGATTCATTCATTCATTCATGGACCAAGAAGCTGAACTACGACCCGAGAAGACATGAGAAAGTGCACACAACGTAGCCCCAAAGCCGAAGACGATCGACCCAGCAATCAAAAAAAGGAAAGAGCCGCAGAATGGAAAAGATATGCACCAATATTAACCTTCCCTGAAAAGCCGGAGCGCCAGTGTCCATGAATACTTTAGCAGGTTCAATGCGCAAGAGGAAAAGAAGGATGAAGACCACGCTCAATGACCTCTCCGGTAGGCTACTGTATGCCGTGTTACAGGCACGGTCTATTGTTAACTTTGTGAATGTAGATGTGTAAATATTTCATGTTTCAATGTGTACATGTGTGGCTTATAGCCTTGTACAAAAATAAAATTTGTACAAAAATTAGGTGGGAGCGTCTTATATTTAGGTGGGTACTATAGTAAACATATACCTCATTTTTCAGACTTATAATCCTTTCTCATCAATCGACGGTGCACCTTATAACCCGGTGCGCCTAATGTACGGAATAATTTTGGTTGTGCTTACCAACCTCAAAGCTATATTATTTGGTACATGGCGTAATGATAAGTGTAACCAGTAGATGGCAGAACATTTCTTACCTTCTGGTACTTACTGATTTGTACTTGTGGTCCGCTTAATCCTGAATATTTGCGCGGGTTCGCCTTTGTAGTCCGTGCTGACATAGTTGTCGATAAGCTTAGTCCTTTTGTCTATCTTCTTGATATGTAGCATTCACCCTCCGCTGTTTCCATTTCTAATATAATGTAGCGTTCGGTTCTAACTTATATCTGTCAGTCGACTCGCTACGGAAGTGCTAAAAACTACCGGTGTAGTGAGTTTACATAATTCTCCCACGAGACTTTAGTTATTAGAGAGTTCCGGTCGGACGTTTTTTCACGGGGCACATTTCCGGCCTTGTTGCACTAGTGATCCACAGATGGGAAGATGCTGCTCCGTTATCGATTTAAGTCAAGTGTGAATGTCAATAAAACAGTAAGCTCCATCTTTTGACACTTCTTCCACTCCCGTCTTTGCACGCTACACCACTACAACAAAGACTGAGAAAAGAAACTGACCAAGAGAAAAGCGGATGAAATCGCAAGAAGCTGAAAAGCTGGTCGGAAGAGCGAGCAGCAGACGGAAAGACTGAAAAGCAACCCGGCAAGCGACACATCCTTTGAAATAAAGAAGTCTAAACCTGCTCGCCATTATGTCCTTCCTTGATGGTCCTTGGAACCCGCGCGACGACGGCTTGAGTCCGTCACATTTGCAAATGTGACAGACTCAAGCCAGTCTCAGAGTCAGTCTCTTCTCTCCGTCTCTCCCCCCCACGTCCACGGCTGCTGCCCTTTTATACAGTGCGAGATTATTTAATTGTGCCCAGTTGGGTGACCCGTGCACCAAATCACGATTGCGGCGTCGCTGCTTGCTCGCCGTCTACGTCTCCTCGCCACCATCTTGGGCCAGGCTCCGGCATGCCCTGCTTCGCTGCCAGACTCCTGGCCACGCCTCCTCGCCGCCATCTTGCAGCGGGCTACGGTGTGCCCTGCCTCGCTGTCGGACTGCCGGCTCTGCCTCTCCACAGACTCCTTTAATGCGCCTTATAATCCAGTGCGGCTTCTTTATGAAAAGAGACCTGACTAGACCCACTTATCAGCAGTGCGCTTTATAATCCGGTGCGCCCTATGGTCCGGTAAATATGGTATACCTTATTTCCTTGAATAGCCGCCGGGGTGCTAATTAGTTTAAAACCTTTTCTCACTCTTGCGCTTATTCAAGGCATACGGTAAAAATAAGCAGGCGCTAATAATTTTAAAACCTCTTCTCACCCCTGCGCTTCCCAATGGGATGCAGTAAGAAATTGAGTGTGATAAAAATAAGATAAAAAAATAAATAATTCTTCCGTGGCCGCGGCCCGGTGGTTGGGAACTACTGCTCTGCAACATGTCATCGCGCCCACCTTTACACCATGCTATCTGCGTGCCGGCCGGACGCATGCATTTAGCTGCTTTTCATACGAGATTGCAATGCATACTTAGTCAACAGCCATACCTTTTACACTATTGGTTGTGATATAAACAACTTTAACACTCTTACTAATATGCGCCACACTCTGTGAACCCACACCAAACACATTTCTGGAGAACATCACCTCTGTAACACATTATAAACGCAACATGAGAATTACCCAGAATGCAATGCATCCATGACGTTTGGCTATACTATCCACCTCAATTGACGCACAGAGAGGATTAGGGGTGGGGGGGAGGGGGCAGATTTCGGTTGCTAGCGGGGTGTATAATATAAGCAGTAGGAGTCATGGATGCATTGCATTCGGGTAAGTGTTATGTTGCTTTTATAATGAGTTACAGAGCCGATGTTCTACCGAAATGTGTTTGTCATTCTTGTTTGGTGTGGGTTCACAGAGTGTGGCGCATATTAGCAAGAGTGCTAAAGTTGTTTTATATCACAACCATCAGTGTGATCTGTATGGCTGGGGAACAAGACCCCTGGTTTACACGTAGTAAGAGCAAAAAAAAACAAAAAACTCCTCGGCCATTTTTAAAAAGACGACGACAGGGGAAGCGTCACTCGTGATGTCCCGAATTTTGACCCGGCGATAAAAGTAATTCAATACCCGCTGAAGTTGCTGCCATTTGTCAAAAGGAACATGTAATATTGTCTTGAGAGCCAGCATCCTCTGCAGTGGACTCTGACTAAAGAAATAGACCACAAACACACTCCCAGGAGGATATACTGTTTACAGTCTGTCCCGGCGTTGTATTTCATCTCTTACTTATCAGGCAGCTCTGATTCCTAATTAAACCTCACGAGGCATGACACACAAGCCTTGTGTGACTGAAGTAAAACACACCCTCAGCTGTGTCGTGGTTTCCAAACAGAACATTCTGATTGCCAATTGCCGGCGCTTGCCTATTTAACAGTCAGCGCGTTGACTACGGTGTCTTTTAACGTCGTCCAGCCCAGAACGCCGGCTGTGCTGGGGTTGCTTTGCAACACAATTGGATGGAATATTCAACTGTGTTTTCTCTATAAGCCCCTCAAGAGTGTTTACTTATCAGTGAGCACACACTCCCATCAACAGCTCCGCTCCAACACACCGCAAGCTGAGGAGAGTTGAGGCCAGAGAAAGGGTTGAGGCGGGAGACAGACTGCAGTGGAAGAGGCTCTCTGGAAGGCTTTGATATGTACTCGAGAACATACATGGCTACTTCACCGTCTAATGCTGACACTCCTTAAACACATCCTTGTGTGGGATGGCAGAAAGGGCCAGCTTATGAGCGCCAAGGCGTCAATTCTTCACATTCCCCCGCCCCGTGAGTCCAATTCTGCTGCACGTAGATAAGTCGGGAATTCAGGCATGGCGGCAAGAGGAGAAACAGACACTAAGTCAGTGTTTTTCAACCACTAGTGTGCCGTGAGATACAGTCTGGTGTGCTGTTTGAGATTATGTCATTTCACCTAAATGGGTTAAAAATAGAGATGTCCGATAACACACCTGTAATATCGAAAATTATTGGTATCGGTTTTTAAATTATCGGCATCGGTTTCAAAAAGTACAATTCAGGACTTTTTAAAACGCCGCTGTGTACACGGACGTAGGGTAAAGTACAGAGCGCCAATAAACCTTAAAGGCACTGCCTATGCAAGCCGGCCCAATCACATACTATCTACGGATTTTCACACACACAAGTGAATGCACAGGATACTTGGTCAACAGCCATACAGGTCACACTGAGGGTGGCCGTATAAACAACTTTTACAAATATGTGCCACACAGTGAACCCACAGCAAACAAGAATGAGAAACACATTTCGGGAGAACATCCGCACCGTAACACAACATAAACACAAAAGAACAAATACCCAGAACCCTTTGCAGCACTAACTCTTCCGGACTGCTACAATATATATACCCCCTGCTATCCCCCCCGCCCCCACCTCAACCTCCTGAGAGAGCATGTCCCAAATTCCAAGCTGTTGTTTTGAGGCATGTTAAAAAAATAATAATACACTTTGTGACTTCAATAATAAATAGGGCATTGCCATGTTGGCATTTTTTCCATAACCTGAGTTGATTTATTTTGGAAAACCTTGTTACATTGTTTAATGCATCCAGCAGGGGATCACAACAAAATTAGGCATAATAATGTGTTAATTCCACGACTCTATATATCGGTATCGGTAATTCAGAGTTGGACAATATCGGATATAGGCAAAAAAGCCATTATCGGACATCCCTAGTTAAATTTTTTTTTTTTTTACAAACCAGTCAAATTAATCTGTAAATATTGTACTGTTGTTGAGTGTCGGAGTAACCATGTTATACTCTTCCATATCAATAGGTGGCAGCAGGTAGCTAATTGCAGATGAAAGTGCGGAAACATGACCACATCACACCAACTCTCAAATCCCTTCACTGGCTTCCTGTTTCATTCAGGATTGAATTCAAAATCTCCCTACTAACTCATCAGTGCCTCCATGGAAATGCCCCCCTCTACCTCAAGGAACTGCCCACCACCCAAATCCTCCACAAGACACCTCCGCTCCGGACAGGCTAACCTCCTCCAACCTCCACGGACAAAGCACCGCTGCTCCCAGTCTGTGGAACGCTCTCCCTGACCACCTGAGGGCACCTCAGACTGTGGATGCTTTTAAAAAAAGGCTTAAAAACCCATCCATCCATCCATTTTCTACCGCTTATTCCCTTTCGGGGTCGCGGGGGGCGCTGGCGCCTATCTCAGCTACAATCGGGCGGAAGGCGGGGTACACCCTGGACAAGTCGCCACCTCATCGCAGGGCCAACACAGATAGACGGACAACATTCACACTCACATTCACACCCCATCTTTAAAAAAAAGCCTTTTTATAGACATGCATGCTGGTTCTAGCTATTGGGCTGTTCTAGTTTTGTATTTTATTTATTTTTACTATCTTTTTACTAGTATTATTATTACTATTTTTTACACTGTGGCACTTTGAGGTTGTTTGCTTTTTCTTTTTTTTAACAAATAAAATCTATTATTATTATTATTGTAGATGTCGGGAACATGGTTTATTGTCGTAATCACAATATAAAGACGACAGCGGTCGGCAGTGTGCAGGTAAAGGGGTATTTAATGCTCAAACCAAAAGTAAACAAAAGGGGGATGCCACTAAGAAAAGGCCTTTAAGCTTACGGAAGGCTATGCAAAACAAAACTTGAACTGAACTGGCTTTAAAGTAAATAAACAGAATGCTGCACAACAGCAAAAACCTACAGCGTGTGGAGCAGCAGACGGCGTCCACAGAGTACATCCGTACATGACATGACAATCAACAAAGAAGGGTAGCAACAACTTAAATAGTCTTGATTGCTAAAACAAAACAGGTGCGAGGGATAGCGCTTAACGGAAGACATGAAACAGCTGCAGGAAAAGCCACCATAATAGGAGCGCAAGACAAAAACTAAAACACTACACACAAGAAAACTCCAAATAAGTCAGGGGGTGATGTGACAGGTGGTACATCTACTTTGAGACAAGAGCTACAGTGATGCATGACTTGTTATGGTTTAAATTCATATACAACAATTGCAAGAACAACATTTTACTGTCAATGCTGATGAGTTGAATTTTTTTATGTTTTCTGTTGGTGGTGTGGCGCTGGATTTTTACAATGAAAAAAATGTGACTTGGTGATGAAAAAGACTGTACTAAAACGAACGTGCAGAGACAATAAAGGGGAACATTATCACAATTTCAGAAGGGTTAAAACCAATAAAAATCAGTTCCCAGTGGCTTATTTTATTTTTCAAAATATATTATTTTATTTTTTCGGAATATTCCGAAAAAAGGCTTCAACGTGCCTGATTTTCGCTATCTGTAAATCCACCCGTCAATTTTCCTGTGACGTCACATAGTGATGCCAATACAAACAAACATGGCGGATACAACAGCAAGATACAGCGACATTAGCTCGGATTCAGACTCGGATTTCAGCGGCTTAAGCGATTCAACAGATTACGCATGTATCGAGTGTGGAGGCAGATAGCGAAAACGAAATTGAAGAAGAAACTGAAGCTATTGAGCAAATAGCTATTGAAGTTATTCGGCGATCGCCGTCTAACCAACGATTGCATCTTTTGACCACTGGAGCAACTTAAATCCGTCGATTGGTAAGTGTTTGTTTGGCATTAAATGTGGGTGGAGGGAAAGGCTGGATGCAAATATAGCTACAAATGTACATGCAGCTAGCCTAAATAGAATGTTAGCATCAATTAGCTGGAAGTCATGCCGTGACCAAATATGTCTGATTAGCACATGAGTCAATAACATCAACAAAACTCACCTTTGTGATTTCGTTGACTTTATCGTTGGAAATGCATCTGCTTTGAGTGTCGCAGGATATCCACACATTCTTGCCATTTCTGCCATGTTAGCATCGATTAGCATCCCGTGCAAATCGATGCACACTCCACGTAAGACAACTTTAGTCCGGTGTTGTTACACCCTCCGACAATACACTGACGAGGCATGATGTCTCCAAGGTAGGGAAAACAGTCGAAAAAAACGGAAAATAACAGAGCTGATTTGACTTGTGTGTGTGATGTGTTTGAGAAAATGGTGGATTGCTTCCCATTGTAACGTCACGGGTGAAAGATCATTGCTCCGACAGCGAACAATTGGAAGGCATTTAAATTGCCAAATTCACCCTTTTAGAGTTCGGAAATCAGTTAAAAAAATATATGGTCTTTTTTCTGCAACATCAAGGTATATATTGACGCTTACATAGGTCTGGTGATAATGTTCCCCTTTAAGACCTCTCTGACAGGACTGCACTGGAGCGGCCAAAAATGAAAAGATCCAACAATAGGATGATCCTGGGAGCTGTTTGGCGTGACGTGTGGTGGAAGAATCGGCCCTGACACCTTGGACTCCTGCAACTAAACACAAATACTGACTGCTCCTTCTCCACCTCAGTCTTACACCAAAGCACGTTTTACTTCCTATTAAATGCATGCGACTTGATAGTGCATTGTTATAGGGTGTATGCTGGCGACAGTCTGGAAAAAAAGATCTAAACACTGCTGCAAAAACCTGACAGCCATCGTCCCAAAGGTAACGAGTCCATCGAGTGAAGGAGGGGATGGTTAAGACACAATAATAAGCCATACAAAGCATAAAAATAGCTGCTCTACCGGCAATGACAGGTTCTATACTGCATCCTCAGCATCAATTTAGACATAATTTGCTTCTCGATACAGAAACACATCACATTAGAATGAAGGACAAAGCTAAAAATAAACAAACAATAAACTGAGGCTGTTTACTTGACAGTTTCAAAAATAGGCTGAATAGTTAATTAAGGAGGACAATGCAAGAGAACACAATTATAAGTCAAAGCTTTAAAGAGCAATGCATTCTTCTTGAATAATAACAGTAGCATTCATTGATAGTTATATAGATTTGGATGGAAATTGGACAGTGCGGTATTTCTGGACTATAAGGCGCACTGCAGATGAGCGAGTCTTATTCAGGTCTTTTTTTTAATACAAAAGACGCACGGGATTATAAAGTGCATTAAAGGGGTCATATCGTGATTTTCTTCTAAATTGAAAACACTTACTTGTGGTCTACATAACATGTAATGGTGGTTCTTTGGTCAAAATGCTGCATAGATTATGTCATGATGTGGACTGGATCGGACATGGCGTGAAGGTAAAAACATGATTTTAATCTTAAATCGAAAAAAAGGAACAAACGAAAGGCGCTCTCAGCAGAGGTTCAAAACTTGGCTAAGAAAACAAAACTACCACAAAGGCAAAACTATGGACATGAAACAAAACTAGCAAACTATGGCGTGAATAAAAAAAAACGTACTTAAAACGAGAAAAGAGCATGAAAAAGAGCAGCATGGATCATCAGCATGAATAACAAGGGTGTGTAGAGGGTAATGTCACCAGGCTGCCTGGCAACTACAGGCTTAAATAAGAGGTGAAGTGATTAAGAACAGGTGCGTGAGTCCAAATGAATCAGGTGCGTAACATGAGGACAGGTGAAAACTAATGGGTTGTCATGGAAACAAAGCAGGGAGTGAAAAAACAAGAACTGGCAGAGTGCAAAAACCAAACAGAATATAGCCAAACTAAACATGAATACCAAGACATGACAGATTATGTTTAACAGACCATCTTCAAGTCGCTTTCTGACAGTTGCCTCATGATGCGCCGTTTTGTGGGTGGTCTTATTTACGTGGCTCACCTTCGACACCGTCTTCTCCCGTCATCTTTTTGTAGCGGTGTAGCGTGCAAGGATGGGAGTGGAAGAAGTGTCAAAAGATGGCGCTAACTGTTTTAATGACAATAAAACTTTATTTAGATGAACAATGGAGCAGCATCTTCTCATTCGTGGCTCACTAGTGCAACAACGCCAGAAATGTGTCCCGTGAAAAAAACGCCCGACCAGAACTCTCTAATAACTAAAACTCCATGGGGGAATTACGTAAATTCTCTACACTGGTAGTTTTTTGCGCTTCCATAGCGTTAGAACTTTACGCTAATTTAAATTAGAAATGATAACAGCAGAGGGTGAATGCCCCATAACAAGAAGATAGTGAAAAAGAGGAAGCTTATCGACTACGGCCTCTCCACGGACTACAGTGGCGGACATGCGGAAATTTTCAGGACTTTTGCAGATCTCAAATACACATCAGCAGGTACCAAAAGGAAAGAACAGTCGGTTTTGCATGATATTGTGAGACAAAACGCCAGATAATATGTCTGCTAATGGGTGCCATTTTGCAGTCCTTATACACACACCATAATAATACTTGTATCTCTGACTACGGTATCCGTAATGGGCCGACAATCCATCAAGCAGTGTGGCTACAAAGTCGTACTAAAACATTTTGACAGATTTTTGAGTGTTGTGTGTAATGTTCCTTATTTGCAATGGAACATTTAAAGTTTTGGTGTTGTTTATTGCCATCAAAACGTATCTCTTATGATGTTCCCTACATATGTGGTCCCCTCCAAGGTTTCTCATTGTCATCTCATTGGGTTGAGTTTTTTCTTGCCCCCATGTGGGATGTCGTTGTGACAGCCCTTTGAGACACTTGTGATTTAGGGCTTCCGCCCGACTGTAGCTGAGATAGGCCCCAGCGCCCCCCCCAACCCCCACCGCCCCATCCCCACCGCCACCTCACCCCACCGCCACCCCCCCCCCCCCTTCCGCGGCCCTAAAGGGAATAAGCGGTAGATAATGGATGGATGGATAAACTTTGATTGATTGATTGATTGCTTTTATGTTAACAACAAAAAAGTCAAAACAATATCTAAACAGCGAACATGTATCCACAAAAATATTGAAAAGCTCCTGATGGTGTGTTTGATGGCAAAGCAGCTCAAAAGACAAACGCAGGGAAATATTCAATTACTGATTTGAAATATGAGTGTTTTGAGTTACAAATTTATAAATTGAAGTACTACTGGAATATGTATCTTCACTGTTCTACAATCATGCAGAAAAAAAAAGGTATTGCAGATCTCTACTGTGCTGATGTTGTGATCCGATTCCCGGATCACATCTTTTGTCTATATTTGAGTCCTTGTTTGTGTTTTGATTATTAATTTTAGACTCTTCCTGTTCTGAGTGTTGCTCTTCCTGTTTTATCTCGTTGCCATGGTTTCTCATTTGTTCCACCTACTATGTTTTTCGACACACACCTGACGGCAATTGTTTACTTTAGTATTTAAGACTGTTTTCTACCTCAGTTCGGTCTTGGCTCATGGTTTGCTACGCGCAATTGTCATGTTTGGTTTTCTCACCCTTGTCTGTTCGGTGCTAAGTTACACCTTAGCTTCTGTGCGCTTGACACGCGCTTCTGTGACACTTATTTGGACTCTAGTGCTAGCTATTATCTTTAGCTTTTCGTGCGCTCCGGCACGCTTTTACTTTGCTGTTTGTATAAGTCTTCTTTTATTTTTTGTATAATAAACCAGATTCATACCTGCAATCCTGCCTGTCTGGTCCCACTGCATCCTGAGGTGATATCTCCGCGCATCACAATGCGTTTTGAATGTGACAGCTGATACATAATGAAATGCTACAAGTGCATGGTGACTGAGCCAACCACCTGTTTGTATTACCAAAGCAATGGTACAATTCTTTTCTCTCATTTAGGTAAGTGAATTTTTTTTTTTAAATGCAGATACAGACCAACCATTAGAAACTTGCATTTGACAGGTAAATTGATCAAGTACACTATATCGCCAAAAGTATTTGGCCACCCATCCAAATGATGAGTCAGGTGTCCTAATCACTCGGCCCGGTGTAAAAAAATCAAGCACTTAGGCATGGAGACTATTTCTACAAACATTTGTGAAAGAATGGGCCGCTCTCAGTGATTTCCAGTGTGGAACTGTCATAGGATGCCACCTGTGCAACAAATCCAGTCGTGAAAATTCCAAAGTCCACTTTATTATAAGAAAAGTGAAGAGTTTGGGAACAACAGCAACTCAGCCACCAAGTGGTAGGCCACGTAAACTGACAGAGATGGATCAGTGGATGCTGAAGCGCATAGTGCAAAGACTTTCTGCACAGTCAGTTGCTATGGAGCTCCAAACTTCATGTGACCTTCCAATTAACCCACATACTGTACGCAGAGAGCTTCATGGAATGGTTTCCATGGCCGCACAGCTGCATCTAAGCCATACATCACCAAGACCAATGCAAAGCATCAGATGCAGTGGTGTAAAGCACGTCGCCACTGGACTCAAGAGCAGTGGAGACGCCTTCTCTGTAGTGATAAGTCATGCTTTTCCATCTGCAAATATGATGGACGGGTCCGGGTTCAGAGGTTGCCAGGAGAACGCTAAATTTCGGACTGCATCGTGCAGAGTGTGAAATTTGGTGGAGGAAGAAATATGGTGTGGGTTTGTTAAAGGGAACTTTGAATGCTCCAGAATACCAAAACAGGTGGTCAAATACTTTTGGCAACATAGTGTAAATGGACACAGAAATTGTGATGAAACAAGCTGCTGGGTCGTGACAACAACACCTGGCAGTTCTGACGACTTTCATGTGGTATATTTGTATATATGTTAGATTTCAACACTTGTCTGTGAGGCGTTCAGGCATGAGCTGACACAGTTCAAATTTGCATTCTGCTTGTTTAGTTTGCACAGGCGTTCACACTGAACTAAACTCAAAACACGAGCAGAGCGGTCACACGGGAGTTAGTTAATCCTGTCTTGTGTGAACACAGCCACACTACCTTTGCCTTGGTAGCTGCTTTTTGTGGTTGGTTGGTGTCAGTTTGTTTCAACGTGCATAGAATTACGATGTAATATGTCACATATTTCCAGTTGTTTTTTTCCTTCCATTACAGAGTCAAAGGAGGAGGAATCTGATGGTTCAAATTAATTAGGCACTTTCCACAGAAAGAACTTATACTGTAAGTATCTAAAATACTGATTAGTAGGGGTGTAACGGTACGTGTATTTGTATTGAACCGTTTCGGTACGGGGGTTCCGGTCTGGTTCAGAGGTGTACCGAACGAGTTTCCACACGAACATATGAAGTAGCCGCCTAAGCTAAAGTCTTAACAAGTTGCTCCACTCCGTTCTGCCTCTGTCTCCTACACAGCACCCGGCATTGTTCCACCCACACAACCATCTGATTGGTTACATATATAGCGGTAACAGCCAATCAGCAGTGCATATTCAGAGCGGTAAAAACCAATCAGCAGTGCGTATTCAGAGCGCATGTAGTCAGCGCTTCAGCGTCGAGCAGATAGGTGTTTAGCAGGTGAGCAGCAGACACTCCCCAAATTATAATACACACCTACAGTCAACGTTCTAGATGACGTTCTAGAATCAAAGTGCAGCTCAGCTCGCTCGCAGTCCTGGCTTGAGGCGAAGGCTAATTAACTTTTAGCGTAACGTTAGCTCATTTTGCGGTGTGTGTGTTAGCTGATTGTGCGGTGTGTGTATGTGCGTGCGTGTTTATGCTAGTGATGTAATAATGTAAGTGCATCATTAAACCTACATGAGCTCCATGGTGTTCAGGGATGAATAGTCTCTTCTATTGCTATTGTTCTATTTTTTCAGCTGTAGTTACATTAATCATTATTAATGTAGCAGCCTAGTTTTGAATGGCAGAGTCCCTGCTATCACATGTTGATAAAAATATAACAAAAATCAACTAGAGGCTTCCCAAATGCTGTAATAAATTAAGCACGATTGTAGCTGAGATAAGCACAAGCGCCCCCTGCAATCCCAAAGGGAATAAGCGGTAAAAAATAGATGGATGGATGGAGTTCATTTGAAACTGTTTAATATTGCACTTTTTACATGTTGAAGAAAAGTTTTGTCATTTTATTTAATCCGAGCAACAAGTTGAGGCAGTTTAATGTTGATTAACGAGGACCGAATTATTATAGTTTTCCCAATGTTAAAAGGATGAAGACATTGTTTACAAATTAGGTAAATAAATAACCCAAAAATTAATATTTTGTTGTTTTCTTACTGTACCGAAAATGAACCGAACCGTGACCTCTAAACCGAGGTACGTACCGAACCAATTTTTTTTTGTACCGTTACACTGCTACTGATTAGTGATAAGAGTTATGGCTCTAGTACAGGGGTGTCAAAAGTACGGTACGGCTGTCATTTGCGGCCCGTTGCAAATATTTTAATGGCCTGCCACAGATTCTAAGAATACTGTTACAAAAAGAATACCTAAAAAAGTGGAATAAAAGAGCAAACAGATGTAAAGTAAGAGTGTATGCATTTTTTTCCTCCAAACTGATATATAACTTCCTGCTTCTCAAAAACAACACAGATTACTGTATTTTTCAGACTATAAGTCACAGTTTTTTTCATAGTTTGGCCAGGGGTGCGACTTATAACTCAGTAGCGAATTATGTGTGAAATTATTAACATATTACCATAAAATATCAAATAATATTATTTAGCTCATTCACGTAAGAGACTAAACGTATAAGATTTCATGGGATTTATCGATTAGGAGTGACAGATTGTTTGGTAAACATATAGCATGTTCTATATGTTATAGTTATTTGAATGACTCTTACCATAATATGTTACGTTAAAATACCGGACACCTTCTCAGTTGGTTATTTATGCGTCATTTAACGTACACTTATTCAGCCTGTTCACTATTCTTTATTTATTTTAAATTGCCTTTCAAATGTCTGTTCTTGGTGTTGGGTTTTATCAAATAAATGTCCCCGACTTATACTCCAAGGTGACTTATATATGTTTTTTTCCTTCTTCATTATGCATTTTCGGTAGGTGCGACTTATACTCCGGAGCGACATATACTCCGAAAAATACGGTAACTATTTTTTAGTATCTATTCAAAAAACTAGTAGATTAAAATATACTGTACATTAGGGTTGTGCGGTATACCAGTATTAGTATCAGGGTTTGTACACCTTTTCTGTGGCCAAATTCAAGCACTTTTTAAGGACTTTCAAGATCAATTTTCCAGTGCATGCAAACGTATTTTCATACGTACACACATACATTTGTACATACACACCCACTGTGCATACAACTAGTGCATGCCCTATTGGCCAGGTCACTATTGCAAAACAGATGTGGATCTCAATGAGGATTTACTTGGTTAAATAAAGGAAAATGAAATGAATGAACACAGACACATGCACATATACATACATACACTACATGCAAACAATCACGCCTCATCATTATTACATACAAGTGCACACAATTGCACTCATGCAAATACACACCCACATCACAAAACAGGAATAACGATGTAAAAGGTTAATACAATCAGCTCTGTTTTGTCCCACCCTTTCGTTATCTGCTTCCTTTTGTAATTCAACTATTAATTACTGCATTTGAATCGATTCTGATGTTCCATCCATCCATCCATTTTCTACCGCTTATTCCCTTTGGGGTCACGGGGGGCGCTGGTGCCTATCTCAGCTACAATCGGGCGGAAGGCAGGGCACAGTCGCCACCTCATCGCAGGGCCAACACAGATGTTGATAGGAGGTAATTATTATAACTAGTGTTATTTCTATTGGTATTATTGTTCCGTTGCAGTGCAATAAAGTTCATTGTTATCCATCCATTTCACTAATTTATTTTTATTTAGATTTTTTGGTATCATATTTGTATATATAATATTTGCTTGTTTTTTGTTGTTGTGTTCTCTCTGTCTTGTCCCACTCTTCTCACCCAAATTGCCTTCATTTTTGTTCTTCTTTCTATCCCCTCCTGTGCCAAACAATAATAATTGAATAAAGTCAAATACAAATAGAGCAAACAGAGCAGTATCCCCTCATTTCTCTTTTGTAAAGCAAATCTGTACAGCAGATATGAGCATCTAATGGACACCTATACCTACTATGGTTAAAAAAAAATATATATATATATTTTTAAAGTAGTTTCCATCCATCCATTTTCTACCTCTTGTCCCTTTCATGGTAATAGGGGGTGGCAGCTGCCTATTTGTGCACACTTTTCTTTGTGGCTGGCTTTGGGGTAGTTTCTGTAGCAGCAGCCGTCTTGATAGATTTTCAAAACACTGCCATAGTGATGCTGGTGTCTTCGGTGGCTGGTAAGGTTTGATGTGTTGAAGCGCTATGTTTTTTTTCCCCCTCGCGAAACATTTGGTGCAAATAGCACACAAAATGTGTTCCTCTGAAAAAATGATATTCCAGACTATTGATGCCATGTTTTTTTTTTTTTTATGAACATCTATACCAACTATGCTACTGTTTTTTAATAATGTTGGTCATCACAGCAGGACTTGAATAGCCAAGTTTTTTCAGAGGTGCTACGTTTAAGAACGACCGGCATACAGTATCAAGCTAAAATGTCAAAAATGCAAAAAAAATAAATGCATGTTGCAGTCTGTCTCACTTGAATTTGATTTCTGGAGTAAACAAGTGATTTTCTCCAACCTTCACAACTAGCCCCGAGTCAAATGTGAGTACGAAGTAGCATGTCAAGAATGGCACCGCAGCCAAATGTTGATGGAAAAACACAAAAAACGAGGGGGGGGGGGACAGCGTGGGTGACGGAGGAGCTCCTGGAGAAGGGTCAACATTGGCACGAGCATGGGCGGTGTGGAGGCGGGTGTATGTGGCAGTAACAAAAAAAAAAAAGGCCTGCCATTGTCTCTGTTACCACCTCGAACCACTTTGTCTGACTGATGAGTTCAAAAAGGACATAGTAATAGCCTGTCTCCCACATTTCTCCAACAATAAATCTCCCTGCAAGAAAAATGGGAAAGCAATCAGGTGGCAAGAAGGTTTCTCTCTGTGTGTGTGTGTGTGTGTGTGTGTGTGTGTGTGTGTGTGTGTGTGTGTGTGTGTGTGTGTGTGTGTGTGTGTGTGTGTGTGTGTGTGTGTGTGGTTAAACAAAAGAATACACACCGGTACCTCAACTTAGGCGCTCAATTGGTTCCACTGAGCTCGTAACTCAAAACACTTTCCTCAAAAGATAAGAGTGTTTTATCTTGTTTTATCGCCACCCATTGGATTTAATTGAGGTTAATCTAATCCACTCTTGGATTGGCCAAAACACCACAATATTAACATATAACATGCCTATTAAAAATAAAAACTTTTGTATAAGAAACCACATAACAGACGGTAATACGAATAACTACATTGCCATTAATTCCAGACTACAAACTTGGGATGTCCCGATCCAGGTTTTTGCACTTCCGATCCGATACCAATATTGTTTTTGCACTTCCGATCCGATACCGACCGATACTGGCCTATCCGAGCATGTATTAAAGTTTAAAGTTATTTAGCCTACTTAGATGTCAGATTCATGCTGAAAAGGATTTTAGTACTCTTGATAACAACTAGCCAACTAAATTAGGTGAGTTTGAATAATACACAATAGTTGGTATTCAAGGATAAACACAAAACATCAAAAATGATAAATGACAAACAGAAATGGCATCATTAAACAGTAAACAAGTGAACAGTATAAAGTGCAAATAATGCTGTAAACATTATTAAAAAAAGCAAAACACACAAACAACCTGAGTGGGATAAAATGTGTATAACTCAGCATCAATACTTGCTCTTGAAAAAGTGGCTGTGCGCAACCCGAGAGGCCCTGGTTCAAATCCCACCTAGTACCAACCTCGTCACGTCCGTTGTGTCCTGAGCAAGACACTTCACCCTTGCTCCTGATGGGTGCTGTTTGGCGCCTTGCATGGCAGCTCCCTCCATCAGTGTGTGAATGTGTGTGTGAATGGGTAAATGTGGAAGTAGTGTCAAAGCGCTTTGAGTACCTTGAAGGTAGAAAAGCGCTATACAAGTACAACCCATTTATTTATATATATCTACACACTCCCTTCAATTGTTTGCCCCAGTCAGGAGGGGCAAACAATTGAAGTCCAAGCATAATGAGGAGATTCTTTCTAACCAAGACGAGCACTTCAAGATGCTCAGGTGTCAGCCTGCTCCTGTGTTCATCTAGGATGAGTGCTAAAAAGCCTCTCACTCGCAAGAGTCATTAAAATGTCTTACAACTTTACCACCACGCTTGACTCTATTGTGGCATGTTTTACACTCCACCTCTTCATATTTTTCGTTTTGTAGGATAGAATAATCCCACACAGCTGACATTTTTACCGTAACTTTTAATTCACACGGCCGTCTGAACGGTTAGAACGCAGACCTGTGGATGTTTTGAAGGTGTGCTGGAAAATGCGGAACAGAGTTTAGGGGGCAGCAGAAGAGTGGAATGTATTATTTAAATCGATGCGTTGGAAAACACGGACCGGAGTTTTTTAAAAAACTGGATCTAGATTTTACCATGCCTTGCCAATACGCATTTTTTGGCAAATATTGGCGGCCGATCCGATCCAAATATCGGATCGGACAACCCTACTATAAACTGCTATTTTTCTTTGCTATGATTTGTACCCTGCATCTTATAAGACATTGCAGCTAATTTATCGATGGTTCTTTGCTGACTGCCATTATGCACTAGTTTTCAAAAAATGTCAAGCAAATGAACTGAAAAGCTGTGTTATTGTTTGTGCTATTGGGCCATCTTTTGGGTGTGCTGCAGTGTCCTTCCATTTAGTTCTTGCAATTGGAAGTAGAATTGTTGTTCAGTCTTCAGTTTTTACTTGAAGCGATTCCCAGTCATCACTCCAAGCAATGTTTGTAAGTTTTACAATATAACTTTAACTGCTATACTTACTAAACAGTTCCATGTGTGATGTCTGGTGGAGTGTTTTCATAACATCTGACATCACGTGGACAAAAATGAGACCTTCTAGAGGAACGTTCTGTGGTCAGATGAAACAAAAATTTAGCTGTTTGGCCACAATACCCAGCAATATGTTTGGAGGAGAAAAGGAGATGCCTTTAATCCCAGCACACCAAGCCTACCGTCAAACAGGATGGTGGTAGTATTATGCTCTGGGCCTGTTTTGCTGCCAATGGAACTGGTGATATACAGAGAGTAAATGGGACAATGAAAAAGGAGGATTACCTCCAAATTCTTCAGGACAACCTAAAATCATCAGCCCAAAGTTTGGGTCTTTGGCACAGTTCAATCAATCAAAATTTACTTATATAGCCCTAACTCACGAGTGTCTCAAAGGGCTGCATAAGCCACAACGACATCCTTGGTTCAGCTCCCACATCGGGCCAAGAAAAAACTTAACTCAATGGGATGACAATGAGAAACCTTGGAGAGGACCGCAGATTTGGGCATCTAGTAGAAAAATATGTTACGAAAAATTGTAGCAAAAAAGCAGTTACTAAAGTAGATGGTAATAACACAGACATGACAATCAACATTATTACACTACAAATTATTTTTATGTTCAAACAAACAAAATAAGCTAAAATGCTAGCATAAAAAGTTAGCATATAAATGTTAAAAAAAAGTTAGCATACATGTATGATGGCACCCTGTATCAAAAACCATGATATTTATTTTCAAGTAAACAAAATAGCTAAAATGCTAGCATAAAACGGGAGAATGCTCATGAATTAATGGAATGAAGAAACAATACGACTGTTTTAGCAGTGAAATTCAAGCAACACCGCTGCCAGTTTTTTTATTGGTTTTTTTACTGTAAAAAGTTATTTTAATGGGTTTTATTTTTTAGTTTTTTAATTTGTAAGTCTAAGTGTAAGTGTAAGTGTATATGGAAAAAAAATACCAAGAGAAATAGCATTACTGATAATAAATATTAATAATAATTGCCTCAATTATCAACAATACAATTGTTTCAAATGCAACAATACATACATGTAATAAATAGTTGAATTACAAAAGAAAGCAGATAAGGAGGGGAATGGGGGGAAAAAAGAGGAGCAGACTATATTAACCTTATAGATTGTTATGATAAAATAGGTTAAGCTTGAGCAATGTGCCAGTTTTCCCTGGGGCAGGGTCTATGTACAGTACAGGCCAAAAGTTTGGACACACCTTCTCATATCAATGTGTTTTTCTTTATTTGAATGACTATTTACATTGTAGATTGTCACTGAAGGCATCGAAACAATGACACCTGTGAAGTGAAAAACCCTTTCAGGTGGCTTCTTCACATCTGTGGAACTATTTGCCACTGGAGTTAAAGTCACAGTTGGACATTAAACTATTCTCCACAAAACTTAAAAAGTGGCTCAAGGAAAATCAGAAGTGTGAGCACTAGAAATGGCTGTAATGGACAAATGGAGCCAATTATTTTCATCCATCCATCCATCCATCCATCTTCTTACGCTTACCGAGAGGAGCCAGATGAGGTGGTTCGGGCATCTGGTCAGGATGCCACCCGAACGCCTCCCTAGGGAGGTGTTTAGGGCACGTCAAACCAGTAGGAGGCCACGGGGAAGACCCAGGACACGTTGGGAAGACTATGTCCCTCGGTTGGCCTGGGAACGCCTCGGGATTCCCCCAGGAAGAGCTAGACAAAGTGGCTGGGGCGAGGGAAGTCTTGGTTTCCCTGCTTAGGCTGTTGCCCCCCGCGACCCAATTATTTTCAATGTGGTTTTATTTCTGTACTTGTCTTAATCCTTTTGGATGTGTTTTACACTTTTTTTTTAAAAGCCTAATCAGGGACAAGGGTTGCAAATTAGCCTGTGGCGAGAAGTCTTACCTGTGGGTAGCAATGTTTAATTGTGCTGTCCCTGTCAAATAAATACATAAATACATTTAAAAAAAAGAGAAAATGCCAAGACTGTGCAAAACAGTGATCTGAGCAAAGGGTGGTTATTTTGAAGAAAGGTTGGAATTGAGGGTTGAATCACCAAAAATGGGCTGAACAAAGGGATGGGTCGAATGCAGAGGACAAATTTCACCACACGTAGTGAGTGTGTGACAATCATTGATACTTTATAGAGATGCGTGGTTTGCGGTCTCATCCGCGGAGTCCGCGGTTAGACCGCGGGTCGGGCAGTTGACATGACGAAACCATCCGGAGACATTTGATGTACATGGTTCTGGGATCGGTATCCTTTGCCATTCAAAGAGCCATTTAAGACCCGTGTCATAAAACGAAGAATAGGAGACACGATTATTCTCTGGAATGACTGCCAGTAGTCACCCAGATATTAAATATTAGTGCGTGCTATGAAGCCATTGGATTTGTCGCCTTCTACATCATACATGATTAGCTTGTCAGTCCAGCATCATGTTGTGTGTGGCTTCCGCGGCAACACGCACATGACTGCAAGGCATACTGGGTGACACAGAGTACACTAATGGTTGTGATATAAACAATTTTAACACTCTTAGTAATATGCGCCACGCTTTGAAGCCACACCAATTAAGAACGACAAACACATTTCGGGAGAACATCCTCACAGTAACACAACATAAACGCAACACAAAAAATACCCATAATCCTTTGTATTCATGACACTTCCGTGCGTCGGTAAGGTGGGCGGGGTTGGGGGCGCGGGGGTGTAAAATATATTCAGGGTGTGTCATGAATACAAAGGATTATGGGTATTAGTTGTGTTGCGTTTATGTTGTGTTACTGTGAGGATATTCTCCCGAATGTGTTTGTCAATCTTGTATTGTGTGGCTTCACAGCGTGGCGCATATTAGTAAGTGTTAAAGTTGTTAATATCACAACCATCAGTGTACTCTGTATCACCCAGTATGCCTTTCAATCTCATACGTGTGATTGCGGAAGCTGCACACAACATGTTGCTGGACCAATAATCGGTTCGTACATGTTGTTGAAGGTGTCAAAGGCAATGGCTTCACAGCACGCCCATATTCTTGTCATCAGGATAAACACTATTAAATTGTCGAGATAACGTTAGCGGCTCCAATTGACTACATTACTCCGTGAAACAGTTTTAAATAGCTCTGTGAGTGGTAAAGGTGGCCAACCTCTGATGTAATTCAGCAGGCGGTTGGCGGGCGGATACGGTCCCGATAAAATGTTGGTTCGGGTGGACGGCGGGTGGATGACGATTTTGGCGACGCGGATGCGGATGATATAATTGCCTATCCGCGCATCTCTAATACTTTAACTTAACTCTAACTTAATCAAATATTCATAGATGCTAAATTTACCCCAGGGATCAATAAAGTACTTTCTATTATATTCTATTCTATAATCTAATTTTATTCTATTCTAATTCATTCGCAGGCCGGATCTGGCCCGCTGGCCTTGACTTTGATACATAGGAGGTAGAGTATACCACTAATTTTGATTTGTTTGGACACCTCAGCACCCTGAGCCTTATTCGTAAATAGTTTTTAATACACAGTATTTTATACATGTTCTGCATAAACAAGGCACAAGAAGGACTCCGGCTTGACTGCACGATAGCAGTCAGACCATTAAACAGACCACGTTGTTATTGTACAGTGGCGTTTGACAGGCAGCTCGGCTTGAAGAGTCCTCAAAGATTAAGATATTTACAATGAAAGGCAGAATGTGAGAGGGGAGATGGCGACGGCAAGGGAGCCAGTGACCGATGTGTTTCTGTCTAGTACCTGAATATCAGATTTACTGCCTTTGACCCTGTAGCGCTCTATCCCGACAGACATTATCAAAAATCTCAGCAGAATACATCTGTAAAGGTACTGCACAGCAAGCGGAAAGCTTAGTTCAGGTGTGATATGAATCTTGAAATACTGATCTGGTTTCCATCAGGGCCTGTGTTGGTGGTAGGCGCTATATTTACATAAATAACAGTAAGTCATCACAGCAGCATGACAGTGTAACCCAATTGAACCACAAAAAGAAACACCATACGAAAAAACACCGGTTCAGATTGTATGGTAAATTAAAATGACCTGCTGAGAAGCAGCCTCCGCTGGATCGACATTTGCAATTCAAGTGACTGTTGCAGTGATGTTGCTTGGTACATGTCCTGCATCTTTGATACATTCAAACCTGAAAGGACGCCACACTCAAACCTGAAAGGACGCCTAGGGGTTCGGTTCGGAGGTGTACCGAAAGAGTTTCCAAACGGACATATTAAATAGCGCACCGCAGGTTCTGTAAACAAGGCAGAGCGAGGCACTACACACGGCAGGCTAGCAGCGACTGGGCTAGGACAACATGCAAAAGCCAGAGCTGGAAGACCCTCCTGCCTTGTTAAGATCTCCCGTTTGGGAACACTTTGGCTGCAAGGAGCGATACAACATTGGAGGACGGAGGTTTGCCGACTTTGTTCAGCAGCAGTAAGGTACGCTTCTGCAAACACATCAAACATGCTAACTCCTTTGAAGCGGCACCACCGCATCCAAGGAACCTCTCCTCGGCGAGTCAGGCAGGGCTGAAGCAATAACAAATGTTTTTATCGCAGCACATGTGAGACCATCTATCCATCCATCCATTTCCTAACGCTTGTCCCGTTCAGGATGGCAGGGGGTTGCTGTATTGATTTAAAAACTTAATTTTGACCCACTTCTATGGTGGAAGAACAATAAGCCCATATCTCCTCTTACTGCCAATGTAAGACAGGCTACTTGTTCATTTACAGTTAATATCTGCTTACTTTCTGTTTCAACGTGTTCCATCTACACTCCTGTTAAAAAGTAATAATCAATTATTCTTCTGTTGTTTGATACTTTCCATTAGTTTTGGATGATGCCACAAAATTTGGGTATCAATCCGATACCAAGTAGTTACAAGATCATACATTGGTCATATGTAAAGTCCTCATGTGTCCAGAAACATATTTCCTGAGTTCATAAACATAATATACATTTAGAAAAAAAACGAAAGAAGATTTTGTGATGTTAAAAAATATCGATGTTTTCATAGTAGTACCGACTAGATGCACTATTGTACGTGGTATCATTACAGTGGATGTTGGGTATTGATCCACCAAAGGTGTGTGTGTATGTTGTAGCGTACCAGAAGAGTTGTGCTATAGGGAATTCTGGAAATGATTCTATGGTAAATGGGTTATACTTGTATACTGTATGTATAACGATTTTCTACCTTCAAGGTACTCAAAGCGCATTGACGCTGATTCCACATTCACCCATTCATACACACATTCACACACTGATGTCGGGAGCAGCCATGCAAGGCCCTAACCACCACCCATCGGGAGCAAGGGTGAAGTGTCTTGCTCAATGACACAACAAACGTGGCGAGGTTGGTAGAAGGTGGGGATTGAACCAGGAACCCTTCAGGTTGCTGGCGCGGCCACTCTCCCAACTGTGCCACGCCGTCCTGTTCTGTAGTGTTTATTGTGTGTTACGGAGCAAATATTCTTCCAAAATGTGTTTGTCGTTGTTGTTTAGTGTGGTCTCACTATATGGCACATATTTATGACAGTGTTAGCATCGTTCATACTGCCACCCTTAGTGTGACATGTATGGCTGTTTGAATAAGTATGCGCTTCATTCGCTCGTTTGCAGTGTGTTAAAGTCAAGATTATTGTGTCATTAGTTCAATATTGGGCACAATTAAATGTTGATCAGATTGTGTTAATTAAAGACTATATGATTTTTGTAACTTTGATTTCATCTAAAACGGACTAAACTTGCCACAAAATTAACAAGAACAATATTGATTTTTTAAAAGCTACTTTAAAGATTGAAAGTTGCCATCAATCCCACGCGGGTGCTCGGGCCCCGAAGCACCCACGGAATCGGCGCCTATGGTTGTAAGACATTGATTAGTTCCAGTTTCAATGGCACTCCCCTTCCCTATTTAAGACTTCTTAAAAGTTGGCAGGTGTGCTTTCGGTGCCATTCAAACGATATGAATGCCTAAAGTTGGGTCACAAAACAAGGTACGGAACAGATCAGTTACTGAGCGTCCGTTCCTTTCATGGTTTTTGAAACAAACAGAACAAATAAATACAAAACTGAGCTGCATTGCTTAGTGTGTTGGCTCTCACACATAAATGTGTGTATACGTTTATAGCGTGCGCGCGCACGCACACACACACACACACACAGACACACACACACACACACACACACACACACACACACACACACACACACACACACACACACACACACACACACACACACACACACACACACACGAGTGACTAAGACGGAGGGCCTCATCAAAATCACAATGCTGCCAGTGTGCTTGCCGAGGCTGCATTCAACCATCAGGGCCGTCAGGTCTGCCAAACAGCTTGCTGCGACACTGTGGCAAATGATGCCGGAGACCAAGAGGGAAAAGGGGAGTGGGCGATGGAGGTGGGGGATAACAGTGTAACGGGGAGATAAAGAATGCGAGGAAAGTTCATTATTCACTGTCGTGAAAGAGAGAGAAGGAGGGCCGGTGGAGACCGGGAGCCTCTTGATTGACTGCTATGGCTCCCAGACCAGGGTCACGTGACCGATGGAAGGCTAGTGCCAGGCTAATTGGCTATTGGGTTACCGCTCGCTGTTTGCCAGGATGGCAAAGACTCCATGCAGCTATTTATTTAAGTAAATATTATTTCGATCGTAGTCATGGCACAGGTCTCTGATATTTCCTTTGGACGGCGTCAGCCTGCGCATACACTACATCTCGCTATTGTGGGGAAGTGCTGCTTCCAAAAAGGACAGCTGTTGCAAGCTTTAGTTGAAGTTTAATGACAAAATAATGACTGTCGTGAAGACGACGCGGACACACGCTCTTTCAGCTTTCCACACCGTCACTCAGGCGGAGGGGAGGGAAGCCGCAGTCCCAAACAAGACTGTCTTACCAACACACTGCAGCTTCAAAGGGGAACATTATCATCAGACCTATGTAAGCGTCAATATATACCTTGATGTTGCAGAAAAAAGACCATATATTTTTTTAACCGATTTCCGAACTCTAAATGGGTGAATTTTGCCGAATTAAATGCCTACTGAAAGCCACTACTACCCACCACGCAGTCCGGTAGTTTATATATCAATGATGAAATATTAACATTGCAACACATGCCAATACGGCCTTTTTAGTTTACTATATTCCAATTTTAAATTTCCCGGGAGTTTCGTCTTGAAAATGTCGTGTAATGATGACGGGAACGCAAGACGTCACGGGTTTTAAGGGAATATGAGCGCTGCACACACACAGAGCTAAAAGTCGTCTGCTTTAACGGCATAATTACACAGTATTTTGGAGATCTGTGTTGCTGAATCTTTTGCAATTTGTTCAATTAATAGATGGAGTTGGGAAGCTTTAGCCTTTAGCCACACAAACACACCGTGATTCCTTGTTTACAATTCCAGGAGGTAAAACTTTACTATGGATCAGAGCGCGGTCAAGCAAACATGAATCATGACGGAATATCAACCAGCAGGGTTCAGTAAGAAAATTGTGGTAAAAAGTCGCTTCTTACCGGAGAAAAGCTGAGCTTGTGCCGTCCATAAAGCTGCCGTCGACTTTCATCAGACACTGCACGTCAAGACACCCGTGGACCCACCCTTCCGACTATCAGGTAATATTTAACTCACTAAAACACTAGCAACACAATAGAAAGATAAGGGATTTCCCAGAATTATCCTACTCCGTCGCTATCAATATCCTCAAACACGAACTTTCATCCTCGCTCAAATTAATGGGGAAATTGTCGTTTTCTCGGTCCGAATAGCACTTTTTGTTGGAGGCTCCCATTAAAATCAATGTGAATATGTGAGGAGCCCCCACACGTGTGACGTCATCGTCTGCAACTTCCGGTAAAGGCAGGGCTTTTTGTCAGCACCAAAAGTTGCGAACTTTATCGTGGATGTTCTCTACTAAATCCTTTCAGCAAAAATATGGCAATATCGCGAAATGATCAAGTATGTCACATAGAATGGACCTGCTATCCCCGTTTAAATAAGAAAATCTCATTTCAGTAGGCCTTTAAATGGTGTGTGCACCACAGAACTAGTAACAGTGTGTGTGTGTGTGTGTGTGTGTGTGTGTGTGTGTGTGTGTGTGTGTGTGTGTGTGTGTGTGTGTGTGTCGGCAGAGGACAGTTCATCTCGTTGTTGTTTTGACTTTGATATACAGAACTGCATATCTCTTCGTACAGTGTTAAAATTTTACTAAAACATGGACCTTTCTTGAGGATGGAACCTATTATTTATATTTTTATAAATGTTTCTTATGGAAAAAATTGGTTCAATATACAGACGTTTCTATTTACGAACCAATTCAGAGCATAATAAAGGTTCCACTATACATTGGTGTCTTAAAGTTAAAGTTAAAGTACTACTGATAGTCACACACGCACACACTGGGTGTGGTGAAATTACTCTCTGCATTGTTCCAACCCCTGGGAGGTCAGGGGAGCAGCGAGCAGCAGTAGTGGCCGCGCTCCGGAATCATTTTGGTGATTTAGCCCCCAATTCCAACCTTTGATGCTGAGAGCCAAGCAGGGAGGTGATGGGTCCCATTTTTATAGTCTTTGGTATGACTCCGCCGGGGTTTGAACTCACAACCTACCGATCTCAGGGCAGACACTCTAACCACAAGGCCACTGAACAAGTTATAAGCAGTTAAATTAAAAAAAAAAAATCAATAAAACAGCTACACCTGTGGCCATTGAACCTAGAAAGTTAGAATTCAGTTACATGAGATACGGTTCAAAATCAACAAAGATTTGGGGGAAATGATCCCCGAAAGCTCTACAAAATTGCTCAAACAGCTGACAAGAAATATTCACCCACGCTTATCTCACTCCTTTGACCTCAAAAGCCTCAGACATCCAGAAGTCGGATATGCTTTGAAAAGCAAAGGGATTTACAGTCGAAATTGAACAATAATCCGTGGTCGATTGAAGAAAATGGGTTTGAAATTGTGACTTAGGGTGCTGGAATGAAACCATTTCAGGTATGAGTTCTGATTTTAAAAACTATTATTATTAATCGGTTCTTACAGAATTCGGCAGGGTTTTTGTGCAATCGTCGCAACCTGCAATGTCGGAATTTGCAACAGCGTTTTCAAAATATTGCGGCAAAAGTTGCAATGGCGTGAAGCTTGTTTGTTGTTGTTTTTTCTATAACAGACAGACTATATACAGTCGTGGTCAAAAGTTTACAGACACTTGTCAAGAACATAATGTCATGGCTGTCTTGAGTTTCTAATAATTTCGACAACTCTTATTTTTTTGAAACTGGTGCTTAACAGACAATAAATGGGAAAAAAATTATTCAGGACAACTTAAAATCATCAGCCCGGAGGTTGGGTCTTGGGCGCGACAGAACAATGACCCCAAACACACGTCAAAAGTGGTAAAGGAATGGCTAAATCAGGCTAGAATGAAGGTTTTAGAATGGCCTTCCCAAAGTCCTGATTTAAACTTGTGGACAACGCTGAAGAAATAAGTACATGTCAGAAAACTAACACATTTAGCTGAATTGCACCAATTTTGTCAAGGGGAGTGGTCAAAAATTCAACCAGAAGCTTGCCAGAAGCTTGTGGATGGCTACTAAAAGTGCCTTCTTGCAGTGAAACTTGCCAAGGGACATGTAAGCAAATATTAACATTGCTGTATGTATACTTTTGACCCAGCAGATTTGGTCACATTTTCAGTACCGGTACCAAAAGGTATTTTGTTACTTTCGATACTTTTCATTATTTTTCTAATTAAATTGGATTATTGGCTTTATTTTAACAAAAAAATTATACAGTACATCAAACATATGTTTCTTATTGCAACGGAAAATCAATGTTGGCCTTAAAGGCCTATTGAAACTCACTACTACCCACCACGCAGTCTGATAGTTTATATATCAATGATGAAATATTAACATTGCAACACATGCCAATACTGCCTTTTTAGTTTACTAAATTACAATTTTAAATTTCCCGGGAGTTTCGCCTTGAAAACGTCGTGTAATGATGACGTGTACGCAAGACGTCACAGGTTTTAAGGAAATATGAGCGCTGCACACACACACAGCTAAAAGTTGTCTGCTTTAACGGCATAATTACATTACTAAAGACAGCGCACACCCTGGCTTCCACCTGTTGGACCTGCTACCATCAGGCAGGCGCTACAGGTGCATCAGAGCCAAAACAAACAGGCTCAGAGACAGCTTCTTTCCCAAAGCTGTCACCATGTTGAACTCTAACTTAAAATAATAATAATTCACCCCTATAGAATATCATGCCCTAATACCCTACTGTGCAATACCACCCTTCGAGTGCAATACGTCCGACACTGATTGTTATTTATTACTGCGGTACTCCTGTCTTGCTCTGTATATTGTACAGTATTTTGTATTTTGTACTTCTATAGTATTTTGTATATTGTACAAGATTGCTTATTATTTCTATTGGATAGTAGTCTGTTTATTTCAATTGTTAGTTTTTCCTTTTACATCTTATGTCATTTATTTCACCCCATTTTGTTCCAACTACCGCACCTTAAATTGGAGTCTTTAATCTCATTATATGCAAATATAATGACAATAAAGTTCATTCTATTCTATTCTATAATTACACAATGTTTTGGAGATCTGTGTCGCTGAATCTTTTGCAATTTGTTCAATTAATATTGGAGAAGTCAAAGTAGAAAGATGGAGTTGGGAAGCTTTAGCCTTTAGCCACACAAACACACGGTGATTCCTTGTTTACAATTCCTGGAGGTGAAACTTTACTATGGATCCGGTCAAGCAAACATGAATCATGACGGAATGTCAACCAGCAGGTTTCAGTGAGAAAATTGTGTTAAAAAGTCGCTTCTTACCGGAGAAAAGCTGAGCTTGTGCCGTCCATAAAGCTGCCGTCCACTTTCCTGAGACACTGCGCGTCAAGACACCCGTGGACACAACCTCCGACTATCAGGTACTGTTAAACTCACTAAAACACTAGCAACACAATAAAAAGATAAGGGATTTCCCATAATTATCATAGTAAAGACATCGGAATCCGTCCCAATGTAATTGGGTTTTTTTTTTAAACTTTTTTTTTTTTCTAGTCCGTCGCTATCAATATCCTCAAACACGAATCTTTCATCCTCGTTCAAATTAATGGGGAAATTGTCGTTTTCTCGGTCCGAATAGCACTTTTTGTTGCAGGCTCCCATTAAAAACAATGTGAATATGTGAGGAGCCATCAAAATGTGTGACGTCATTGTCTGCAAATTCCGGTAGAGGCAGGGCTTTTCTCTTAGCACCGAAAGTTGCGAATTTTATCGTTGATGTTCTCTACTAAATCCTTTCAGCAAAAATATGGCAATATCGCAAAATGATCACGTATGACACATAGAATGGACCTGCTATCCCCGTTTGAATAAGAAAATCTCATTTCAGTAGGCCTTTAAATAAAATAGTGAACAAACTAGACAACTTGTCTTTTTGTAGTAAGTAGGCAAACAAAGACTCTGAATTAGTCTGCTGACGTATGTAGTAACATATTGTGTCATTTATCATTCTAATATTTTGTCAAAGTTATAAAGGAAAAATTATTATTGCTTGTTCATTTACTGTTAATATCTGCTTACTTTATCTTTTAACATGTTCTAGCTACACGTCTGTTAAAATGTAATAATCACTTTTTTTCTGTTGTTTGATACGTTACATTAGTTTTGGATGATACCACAATTTTAGGTCATATTTAAAGTTCGCATGTGTCCAGAGACATATTTCTTGAGTTTATAAACATAATATACATTTTAAAAAAAGGAAAAAAAGATTTTGTGAAAAAATATTGATGTCATCATAGTAGTATCGACAAGATATGCTCTTGCACTTGTTATCATTACAGTGGATGTCAGGTGTGGATCCACCTGTGGCTTTTGTTGACATTCAGGCGCGCTAGCTTTTGTTAGCAGTGACGCCGGTGAGCTATTGTATCCTCCTATGATGTGTAGTGAAACATGTTTAGCTATTCCTCGTCCTGCAGGGATGATACTTGTAAGATCTTACTTTATTTGCCACCACGGAGGCGAGGATTAGTGATTTAGAAGTAGCTAAAACACTGCCAACTGTGGATGGATGTTCGCTGCTAGTTAGCTAGCCATGTCTTAAAGCACCTCTTCCTGAGGGCGTTTCAGTGTTAACTTCACTTTTATCATCAGTTTTTAGGCCAAAATGCATCCGTTCTCCCTTTTCTGTCTACACACCGTGTCTGCTTGTAAGTATTAATTGATTGATTAAAACTTTAATTAGTAGATTGCACAGTTCAGTACATATTCCCTACAATTAACCACTCAATGGCAACACTCGAACAAGTTTACAACTTGTTTAAGTCATGGTCCACGTTAATCAATTGGTACTCTGTGATTGTGCGCTGCCGAACATGCTCCGTTAAAAAAAATAAAAAAAATTGTGAACCTGCACTTTTCAAACAGAGTATAATACCATTTTTGATTCATTAGTACTGCGAGTAACCAGTAAGCAAATATCTATCAATCAAATCGATCAATGTTTATTTATATAACCCTAAATCACAAATGTCTCAAAGGGCTGCATAAACTACAACGACATCCTCGGTAGGGCCCACATAAGGACAAGGAAAAACTCACCCAAGTGGGGCGTCGACTATAATGACTATAAGAAACCTTGGAGAGGACCACTTTCAGACCCAGGGGACTGAAAGCAATGGAATAGTGCTGGAATACCGTACAACCCTAGACTACACATAAACAAACATAACATTTGATGAGACATTTGACGTGTGCATTTGAGTGCTGTTGAAGGACAAATTCTATTGACGGAAATGACGACAGGTCAAAACATTCGGGGAAGTTAGACAAAGTTCCAAAGCCGCGCATCCATCCATTTTCTACCGCATGTCCCTTTTGGGGTTGCTGAAGCCTATCTCAGCTGCATTCTGGCGGTAGGCGGGGTATGAGCTTCAAATATATGCTTTTACTGCCAGCTAGATGTCTATTGTCAAGTCTCTGTCGTATAAAATGAGTAAAACATCAATGCAGAAGGTTTTTTTTTCAATTTTTTGTTGCAATCCAGTGCTTTTTGAGGTTGATGTGTACTTAAAACATTGATAACATCCATCCCTTTTTTACCGCTTGTCCCTTTTGGAGTGGTGGTGGGTCGCTGGTGCCTATCTCAGCTGCATTCGGGCGGAAGGTAGGATACACCCTGGACAAGTCGCCACCTAATCGCAGGGCCAACACAGACAGACAACATTCATACTCACATTCACACACTAGGGACCATTTAGTGTTGCCAATCAACCTATCCCCAGGTGCATGTCTTTGGAGGTGAGAGGAAGCCGGAGTACCCGGAGGGAACCCACGCAGTCACGGGGAGAACATGCAAACTCCACACAAAAAGGTCCCGGGCGCAGGATCGAACTCAGGACTAATCAGGACCTTCGTATTGTGAGGCACATGCACTAACCCAGGAGTGTCAAACTCAAATACAGAGTGGGTCAAAATTTAAAACTGAACAAAGCCGGGGGCCAAGGTTGAACAAATTAACCTTTTAATAGGGACCCAAACAAGTTTTGCATTGAATATTGAACATGCAAGGCTTATATAACTTTATAGTTACATACAAAATCGAGTTTCAAATAATAATAACAATAATTAAAAAATATTAATGGCATATCAAATAAAATTTAAATAAAAATTGAATGCCTCTTTTCTATTTGCAGCCTTCTGAGGTAAATATCAAAATAAACTTTTTCCACAGGCCAATAATAAATTTGAAAGTAAAAAGGAATGAATCAAACATTCAAGCTTGAATTAGCAAGAGAAAGTGAATGAATAAAACGTTATTGCTCACTTTGCTACACTGATTTGCTTTAACAACGCTTATACAACCTAATAGTGCAAAATGAACTTTCAAAAAACAAACGAAAAAACCTCACAGAAATACATTTTAAATAATGCATGTAATGCCTCTTTTTTTATTTGCAGCCTTCTGAAGTAAATATCAACATTAACTTTTTCCACTAGCTAAAAAATTTTAAAATAAAATAAAGAGGTGGTCGGGGTTGGGGGTGGCGTGGTTTGGTGGTAGCGGAGGTGGATATTGTAGCGTCCCGGAAAAGTTAGTGCTGCACGGGGTTCTGGGTATTTGTTCTGTTGTGTTCATGTTGTGTTTCGTTGCGGTTGTTCTCCTGAAATGTGTTCGTCATTCTTGTTTGGTGTGGGTTCACAGTGTGGCGCATATTTGTAACAGCGTTAAAGTTGTATATACGGCCACCCTCAGTGTGACCTGTATGGCTGTTGATCAAATATGCATTGCATTCACTTTTGTGTGTGTGTGTACAAGCCGCATATACTGTGTGACTTGGCCGGCACGCTGTATGTATAGAAGAAAAGCGGACGTAACGACAGCTTGTGGAGAACGCTAAAGGTAGTGCCTTTAAGGCACGACCCCAATATTGTTGTCCGGGGAGAAATTCGGGAGAATGGTTGCCCTGGGAAATTTTCGGGAGGGGCACTGAACTTCGGAAGTCTCCCTGGAAAATCAGGAGGGTTGGCAAGTATGAGTATACGCGGTGAATGCGGTGTTACAGTGGCACCGCCGCTGTATAGTACCGGCGGGCCAGCCCTAATGTTAATTTGATATTGCCTCAAGGGGCCAAATTTGGCCCGCGGGCCAGAGTTTGACACCCATGCACTAACCCCTGCTCCACTATGCTGCCCAAAAGCAGCGTATAATGTGTTAAATTAGCGTGAATTGGCAGGATTGCAAAATGTAATCGATAAACAGAAAAGTGTACATAAAAGCTCAACCTTGACACATGTGTATTGTCTGTCTGAATGTATCTCTTAGAAACAACAAAAACTCCCTTAGAGATGCCCACTGAGTTGAGCAGTGGCATGCTGATGTTGTGTTTGATCAAAAAAAAAAAAAAAAATACTTTGTATAATTGTTGACTGAACCTTGAAAAACAGCTTCTCATTAAAAAAAGGAACAGAACCGCACGCATCCTTCTTGTTCCTTCTGGGGTCACGCAGTCTCTGCGGCAGTCTAAACAGCTCCGGACGTGACCATATTTCTTCCAGGAAACTGCTTCAGTGGCCTTCGAAGCTTTGTTTGTCGGAACATGGTCCGCCGAGATCAGACCAAACTATCTACCAGACCCCCCGGCTGCTCTAAATAACCAAAAGACCCCACACTGGAGGAAAGAGACGAGCCGTATAATGTAGGAATGCGGTGGGGAGAGTGAGGGTGGGATGAAGGATAGTTTGACAAGTTATGCTGACAAACAAACAGCTTCTAATTCAGTTGGGGCGGTATAGCTCGGTTGGTAGAGTGGCCGTGCCAGCAACTTGGGGGTTGCAGTTCGATTCCCACTTCCGCCATCCTAGTCACTGCCGTTGTGTCCTTGGGCAAGACACTTCACCCACCTGCTCCCAGTGCCACCCACACTGGTTTAAATGTAACTTAGATATTGGGTTTCACTATGTAAAGCGCTTTGAGTCACTAGAGAAAAGCGCTATATAAATATAATTCACTTCACTTTATATGCTAATGAAACAGCTCTAACCCAAACACCTGGGGTTGAGTTCGCAATAAAACAGTTTTATTACAACTGCACATGTTTTGTATGCAAACGTACAAGTTGATTCATCTGACTTCCTGTGTGATTAATAGGGATTTTAAACACTGTATTAAGCTACACTGTATTGCCAAAAGTATTTATCCATCCATCCAAATAATCAGAATCAGGTGTCCTAATCACTCAGGTGTATAAAATTAAGCACTTAGGCATGGAGACTGTTTCCATGAACATTTGTGACAGAACGGGCTGCTCTCAGGAGCTGTGCAACAAATCCAGTTGTACTCGCTCCTAAATATTCCAAAGTCAACAGTAGGCTTTATTACAAGAAAATGGAAGAGTTTGGGAACATCAGCAACTCAGCCACCAAGTGGTAGGCCACGTAAACTGACAGAGAGGGGTCAGCGGAGAAATAATGGTGGTTGGTGAGGTTGTTGGGCTTGGCCCTTTAGTTCCAGTGAAAGGAACTTTCAATGCTCCAGGATACCAAAACATTGTGGACAATTCCATGCTCCCAACCTGGTGGGAACAGTTCGGAGCAGGCCCCTTCCTCTTCCAACATGGCTGTGCACCAGTGCACAAAGCAAGGTTCCTAAAAACATGGATGAAATAGTCTGGTGTGGATGAACTTGACTGGCCTGCACAGAGTCCTGACCTGAACCCGATAGAACACCTTTGGGATGAATTTGAACAGAGACAGACAAGCTAGGCCTTCTCGACCAACATCAGTGTGTGACCTCAACAATACGCTTTTGGAAGAATGGTGGAAAATTCCTATAAACACACTCCGCAACCTTGTGGACAGCCTTCCAAGAAGAGTTGAAGCTGTAATAGCTGCAAAAGGTGGACTGACATCATATTGAACCCTGCAGGTTAGGAATGAGATGGCACTTTAAAGGCCTACTGAAACCCACTACTACCCACCACGCAGTCTGATAGTTTATATATCAATGATGAAATATTAACATTGCAACACATGCCAATACGGCCTTTTTAGTTTACTAATTTGCAATTTTAAATTTCCCGGGAGTTTTGTCTTGAAAACGTTGTGTAATGATGACGTGTACGCAAGACGTCACAGGTTTTAAGGAAGTATGAGCGCTGCACACACACACAGCTAAAAGTCGTCTGCTTTAACCGCATAATCACACAGTATTTTGGAGATCTGTGGTGCTGAATCTTTTGCAATTTGTTCAATTAATATTGGAGAAGTCAAAGTAGAAAAACGGAGTTGGGAAGCTGTAGCCTTTAGCCACACAAACACACGGTGATTCCTTGTTTAAAATTCACGGAGGTGAAACTTTACAATTGATAAGAGCATACATGGATTCCAACCGAATGTAAACCAGCAGGTTTCGGTGAGAAAATTGTGGTAAAAAGTCGCTTCTTACCAGAGATCAGCTGAGCTTGTGCCGTCCATAAAGCTGCTGTCGACTCCCTTGAGACATTGGCGTCAAGACACCCGTGGATGTACACCTCCGACTATCAGGTAATATTAAACTCACTAAAACACTAGCAACACAATAGAAAGATAAGGGATTTCCCAGAATTATCCTAGTAAATATCTCTAAAAATATCAGAATCCGTCTCAATGCAATCGCGTTTTTTTTTTTGCTTTTTTTTTTCTCCTAGTCCGTCGCTATCAATATCCTCAAACACAAATCGTTCATCCTCGCTCAAATGAATAGGGAAATTGTCGTTTTCTCAGTCCCAAAAATTTTTTGTCTGAGGCTCCCATTAAAACCAATGTGAATATGTGAGGAGCCTTCAACATGTGACGTCATCGTCTGCGACTTTCTCCAGTTGAAAACTTTATCGTGGATGTTCTCTACTAAACCCTTCCAGCAAAAATATGGCAATATCGCAAAATGATCAAGTATGACACATAGAATGGACCTGCTATCCCTGTTTAAATAAGAACATCTCATTTCAGTAGGCCTTTAAGTTCATATGTGCGTCAAGGCAGGTGGCCAAATACTTTTGTTAACATAGTGTATGTGGAGTACG
>NC_084631.1:17771838-17811838 GCF_033978795.1 Nerophis ophidion | reverse complement strand
GCCGCAGAAGAATTTTTTATGAAGTTTTATATTAAAAAAAATTAATAAATAATTTGTATTTTTATTTTTATTAACTCAAATCAACATAAAAAACACTATATACACTTACAATTAGTGCACCAACCACAAAAACCTCCCTTTTTCATGACAGAGGAAAAAAAATAAAAAAAATAAAAGGATTCCCCCCCCGGGCCGCGGGACAAATTATTAAGCGTTGACCGGTCCGCGGATACAAAAAGGTTGGGGACCACTGGTGTAAAGGATATCAACATATTGGTTCAGGAACACTTCAGAACACCACTGTCAGTAACTACAGTTAGTCGCTATATCTGTAAATGCAAGTCAAAACTCTACTCTGCAAAGCGAAAGCCATTTATCAACAACACCCAGAAACGCCGCCGGCTACGCTGGGCCCAAATCTCATCTAAGATGAACTGATGCAAAGGGGAAAAGTCCACATTTGAAATTGTTTTTGGAAACTGTTGACGTTGTGTCCTCTGGAACAAAGAGGAAACGAACCATTAGGATTTTTCTATACGCAAAGTTCAAAAGTCAGCATCTGTGATGGTATGAGGGCGCATTAGTGGCCAAGGTTAAGTTACCCATGTATTTTACACACCTGTGAAGGCACCATTATCGCTGCTACTAGTGCCCATTTCCTGACTAACTCATACATTTGTTCTCCAAAAACAGAACACTCCCTTACAGCTTGCAGTAGACCAACAGAAGAAAAGAACTCCCTGCGGGATGCTAGTAGCTGGTAAAACTCTTAGATACGGTAAACCCAGCAGGTGGGCCCTTCCGTTCCAAATGACATGGGTGACCCGCTCCCCACACATTTCATCATTTTAACTTCCACTCTTCTCAGACCCATGCATGCTGTTCCTCCTCCTCACACAATTCCTCAAGGGGTGTGTGTGGGGGCGGCGGGGGTATGCTCATGAAAAGATCCATGGAGGGTAAGGTCAAACACAAGGGCGGTTTGGGAGTGGGCTGCTTGGAAAGCACAGCATGAGTTGGACAGATAAGATAAACCTGAGACGGAAACCACAAAGTCAAACATTTTCCCACTTACAATTAAATCTATTACTCATGAAGTTCTGTCCTGTTGGATATTTTTCCCCTGAAGCATAACTGGGAGTCTTATACACTATTTTGCCAGAAGCATTTGACCATCCATCCAAATGATGAGAATCAGGTGTCCTAATCACTTGGCCCGGCCACAGGTGTATAAAATCAAGCACTTAGGCATGGAGACTTTTTCTGCAAACATTTGTGAAAGAATGGGCCACTCTCAGTGATTTCCAGTGTGGAGCTGTCATAGGATGCCACCTGTGCAACAAATCCAGTTGTGAAATCCCCTCGTTCCTAAATGTTCCAAAGGCAACTGTCGGTTTTATTTTAAGAAAATGGAAGACTTTGGGAACAACAGCAACCAAGTCACAAAGTGGCAGGCCACGTAAAATGATGTGGGGTTGTTTTTCAGAAGTTGGGGTTGGCCCCTTAGTTCCAGTAAAAGGATTGATTGATTGATTGATTGAAACTTTTATTAGTAGATTGCGCAGTACAGTACATATTCCGTACAATTGACTACTAAATGATAACATAAGGCTGGGCGATATGACTAAAAAATGTATCACGATATAAGTGTTTCATATCAGTCGATATCAATGATTATTGATTAAAAAAATATATATATATATATTCTGAATAAAGACCAGGAGAAAAAAGGCTGAAATTAAATACTTTTATTTTAAATATAACCTTTAACCTTTAGAACGAGGTCAGCATTATGAAAAACAGTCAAATAAATGAAAATACTGGTCGATGTGCAAATAATGACATTAAATAAATGTCATCCAACAAAATGTGAAAAGTATTGTAATTAAGAAATTAGTAGTGTACAACTCAGGCTTTAAAGCCATATTGGTAAGAATACATGCAAATAAATAACAGTCACATTAAGCAAACAGAAACAAACATGTTTTACAGAATATTGTAAACATAGGAATAAACTTGCGTCTGAACATCTGTGACAAAATACTGCCAAACTGGTGACGTGACATTTCTTTTTTTATTTACAATTTCCTCTCGTGCTGCCGCATGCATATTCCCGTTTCCTATCACTCCTCGTCGTCAGCTAGCAGTTGTCGCTTTCTTTTTTTTTTTTTTTTTCCTGTTAGCATTTCCCAGATTGCCTTGCGGTTCAGGCTCGGCCGTGATAGGTCGAGAGGCCAAGCCCCTCCTCTACCTACACCCCCCAGAATGCCGTGCGGTTCCGCATCGGCCTTTCTTCCGTTTTTTTTCTAACAGAACTCAGTGAAATTATCGAACGTTCTGTCAACCCCATTTTCTATTGATATTGATCACATGTTTATCGCGATATATACTGTTATTGTTTTATCGCCCAGCCCTATGGTAACACCCAAATAAGTTTTTCAACTTGTTTAAGTCGGGGTCCACGTTAATCAATTCATGGTAGGTGGCAACTGTCAATACTCCAGGATACCAAAATATTTTGGACAATTCCAAGCTCCCGACCTTGTGGGAACAGTTTGGAGCTGGCCCCTTCCTCTTCCAACATCATCAGCATTTTTTCATCATCATTTATTTTTATTCCTTTCATGAAAATGCATATTTACAAGCCACATACAATTGACACTTTCATTGTTTTTTTTTGTTTCTTATACATTTCCATGATCAGAAAGGAGCAGATGGAAGAATAATATTCTTATATTTATCTGCCCCTTTTTTAAACACAAATTACAGTATTTTAGATTACTTTATAACTGTTGTGAAGTGAAGTGAAGTGAATTATATTTATATAGCGCTTTTCTCAAGTGACTCAAAGCGCTTTAAATAGTGACACCCAATATCTAAGTTACATTTAAACCAGTGTGGGTGGCACTGGGAGCAGGTGGGTAAAGTGTCTTGCCCAAGGATACAACGGCAGTGACTAGGATGGCACAAGCGGGAATCGAACCTGCAACCCTCAAGTTGCTGGCACGGCCACTCTACCAACCGAGCTATGCCTCCACCAACAACCAAACTCCAACATACTTTTCCATTTTCCTTTAAGCATTTTCACAATGACACGTCCAATCTAAATCAAAACTCAGTTTGATATAATTCCAGTTTTCTCTTGTTATAACTCTTTTTAAATACAACATGACTGTGCACCACTACACGAAGCCAAGTCCATAAAGATACACCGCATTTCCTTGAATAGCCGCCGGGCATGTAATATGCGCCTGCCTTGAATTACTGCCGGATAAAACTCGCCCCCCAAATTAATAAGCGCATGCTTACTTTTACCGCCGGGTCAAATTCGGGACGTCACGAGTGACGCTTCCCTTACCGTCATTTTCAAAATGGCGAAGGAGTTTGTATTGCTTTTACTGTGTGTAAACCAGGGGTCTTGTTCCACAGCCATACAGATCACACTAATGGTTGTGATATAAAACAATTTTAACACTCTTAGTAATATGCGCCACACTCGGTGAACCATAACCAAACAGGAATAACAAACACATTTCTGGAGAACATTGGCTCTTTAACACATTACAAACGCAACATAAGAATTACCCAGAATACTGTGCATCCATGACTATTGGTTATATTATACACCCCGCTTAATCACACTCAATTTTTTATTGCATGCCATTGGTAAACGCAGGGGTGAGAAAATGTTTTAAATAAATGATAAATGATAAATGGGTTGTACTTGTATAGCGCTTTTCTACATTCAAGGTACTCAAAGCGCTTTGACACTTCTTCCACATTTACCCATTCACACACACATTCACACACCGATGGGGGGAGCTGCCATGCAAGGCGCTAACCAGCACCCATCAGGAGCAAGGGTGAAGTGTCTTGCTCAGGACACAACGGACGTGACGAGGTTGGTACTAGGTGGGATTTGAACCAGGGACCCTCGGGTTGCGCACGGCCACTCTCCCACTGCGCCACGCCATCCCTTTTTTAAAATAATTAGCGCCTGCTTACTTTTACCGCATGCCTTGATTAAGCGCAGGGGTGAGAAGCGGTTTTAAATTAATTAGCGCCCCGGGGACTATTCAAGGTAATACGGTATATGACAAAGTCTGGTGTGAATGAACTTGACTGGCCTGCACAGAGTCCTGACCTGAACCCGATAGAACACCTTTGGGATGAATTACAATAAAGATTGAGAGCCAGGCCTTCTCGAACTCACCAATGTGATTTTGGAATAATTCCTATAAACACACTGCACAACCTTGTGGACAGCCTTTCCAGATGAGTTGAAGCTATAATAGCTGCGAATGGTGGACCGACATCATATTGAACACTATGGGTTAGGAATGGGATGACACTAAAAGTTCATATGTGAGTCAAGGCAGGTGGCTAAATACTTTTGGCAATATAGTGTACAGTATGTACAGTAGTAATGTCATTATTCTCCCGTTTCTGTGCTTGTACGCATGGTTTGAAAATGAAAGGATTAGAGCACCTTGTCAGGTTCGTTCTTGCACATGTAATCTGGTTTCTTCAGGGTGTGTTGGCAAGGAAAATGTGATGACCCTACTTTTTATTTGACTAATTATAAGAAATAATTAGCAATCGCAGCAGGCTACGAAGGTATCAGACTAAACAGAAAGAGGCGCGTTGGAAGTTATGGAAGAAGCTTAGGGCAGATCAATACAGATAAGTGAGTTGCGTGTGTGTTAATGCACTTAACATTCATACTATAAAGCATTCTAATTGACATAAAATCAAATGTGAAGTTCAGAGCAGAAGTCTCTAAGGTGGCCATTATTTGCTTTCTTTGTGCAGGAGGATAATATTGGTCATATTTTATCGATTTTAAGATGTCTCACAGAGCAGCTTAAACGCTTAAAGCTCTTCAGGGACATTTTAAGGTTCTGTCACTCCAAGATACTTTCTCTAACTTTCCAGGGAGCACTAACTTCTGGCTGTAAATATTCTTAAATGACTTTTTGAGACACTGTGTTGGCAATTTTTTGTTGTTGTTGCAGATGCTCGGAGCCTGACAATTACAGTGGATTGAGGACATTTAGCAGACGGTTGAAAGTCTCTTAAGCGAACTAGGCAGCTCTCCCGTCCAAAGGCAAAACCTAGTAACTCACTTCTAGCTGATTTTGAGAGAAAAAAGGAAAACCAATCTATCTTGATGCTGTCTTACAAAGATCTACAAAGTCATCAAACGTATAGATGTTTTCTTGAGCTTTCATTTTCTTGCCGATCGAGCCATGGATTGAATCTGCTCTCATGAACGTGTGCCCTTTCTCCAGATATTTTATCACAATCTCGGGTGGACCCATTCTGCGTTTGCACATTGGGCAAGAGCCGTGTATAGCGTCCAGTTTTTATTTTGACCTCCACAGTTATCTGCCCATAAGAGTATGCAAGGGGAAGAATCAAGAACAATACATTTAATGAATGTGCTTGCAACGTCCTGGGCCAACCTTCCAAATATCACCTCGCGCCATAATATCACATAAGGGTCTGCACATTTTACCGGCGATGACAGACATGGCAGAGAGATGTATGGATAACCTGCAGATGCATTTGCAACGATAAAGTCAACGAAATCACAAAGGTGAGTTTTGTTGATGTTGTTGACTTATGTGCTAATCAGACATATTCAGCTAATCGATGCTAAGATGCTATTTAGGCTATAGCTGTATGTACATTTGAAACTATATTACGTTTCCTTCCACCCACATTTAATGCGAAACAAACACTTACCAATCGACAGATTTAAGTTGCTCCAGTGTCACAAGATGCGAATGTCCTGATCGTTTGGTCCGCACATTAAACCAGCGATGCTAAGGCAGCTATTCGGCCATGCTATGGCTATGAATAGCGTCAATAGCTATTCGCTCAATAGCTTCAGTTTCTTCTTCAATACTTTCATACTCCAACCATCCGTTTCAATACTTGCGTAATCGGTTGAATCGCTTAAGCCGCTGAAATCCAAGTCTGAATCTGAGCTAATGTCGATATATCTTGCTGTGCTATTCGCCATTGTTTGTTTACATTGGCAGCACTGTATGACGTCACAGGAAAATGAACAGTGGCTTCGAAAGAGCGAAAATAAGGCACTTTAAAGCTTTTTTTAGGGATATTTCGGGACCGGTAAAATTTTGAAAAAAACTTCAAAAACTACAACAAGCCACTGGGAACTGATTTTTTTATTGTTTTTAACCCTTTTGAAATTGTGATAATGTTCCTCTTTAAAATGATGACAGAGGTCTGTAATTTTCATTAAAAGTACACTTCAACTGTGAGAGACAGAATGTGAAAGAAAAATCCAGGAATTCACATTGTAGGAATTTTAAATAATTGATTTGTAAATTAAGGTGGAAAATAAGTATTTGGTCAACCATTCAAAGCTCTCACTGATGGAAGGAGGTTTCGGCCAAAATCTCACGATACATGGCCCCATTCATTCTTTCCTTAACATGGATAGACCGTCCTGTCCCCTTAGCAGAAAAACAGCCTCAAAACATGATGTTTCCACCCCCATGTTTCACAGTAGGTATGGTATTCTTGGGATGCAACTCAGTATTCTTCTTCCTCTAAACACGACGAGTTGAGTTTATACCAAAATGGATACATGGATGATACAGCAGAGGATTGGGAGAATGTCATGTGGTCTGATGATACCAAAATAGAACTTGTATGGGAAAAAAAAAAAAAAAAACATGTTCCCCGGGGTCACACGCCCTTCCCCCGGGCGGCCTGCCCCACTATTTGAGAAGGACTGCAATTGAGGAATGACTTATGGATGGATGGAGACAGAAAAAAGGCGTTGAATACATGGGCGAAATGATGTTTGGACAGTCCGTCCCCTATTACAATGGTAGTGGAAACGCTGAGTGTTGGTGAAGAGAAGAAGGTGAAGACACTTGGAATGAAGGAGAAAAGGATGAACAAAGGAATGACGGATTAATGGAAGAAAAACATAATAGGCTGGGCATATGTGTGTATCAATGAATGGATGGGTGTATGGATGGAAAAGAAGGTAGACAAGAGGACGGTTACATGGATGGATGGATGGCTGGATGAGTCACCAGATGGATGGGTAATTGGTTTATTTGTGCATAAAAATATGCACCTTGCAATGTGGTTGGCCACGTTGTACGAGGCCAACTGTTTAATCTACTGTTGCGCTTTAAAAAGAAAAAACAGGCTATTTGGCGAAAACAGCCCAGTGGCTTACTGACATAACTAAGATGTAAGGTCCCCAGATGTCATCTTAATTTGGTTTCATGCAGAGTTTTTAGGTATAAAACTCCAGTTTTTCCTTATTTCCTGACATATTCAGGCTGAACCCGAAAACTATGTAGGCTCCATCATAGCGTATTCCTGATCTTTGTATTTGTTTTATTCCGGTTATCGTCACTTATTTATCTTGCCTCGAGTTTCCTGTGTACCTCTTCTATTGGGGAGAACAGTTCATTATAGAGCTGGGCGACTTTTATTAATATCTCGATATTTTTAGGCCATGCCACGATACACCATATATATCGCGATATTTTGTCTTGGCCTTGAATGAACACTTGATGCATATAATCACAGCAGTATGATGATTTTATGTGTCTCCATTAAAACATTCTTCTTCATACTGCATTATTATATGCTACTTTTAAAATTTCATGTTGAGAGGGAAACCTCAACTTTGGTCAATTTAGCAAAACTGTATTTATTAAGCAGTGGCACAAAAATTCATGTCATTTCCAAACAGAAAGTGCAAAATTGTCAGAGACATTTTAAAACAAGCTATTAGTGCACTTTTGTGCATGATGTCACTAAGATGACATATCAAAACACTAAACTAAACTGCACTTTTTGTACAGAACGCCACAACAATAGTTCAAAACAAATAAAGTGCACTTTTGTGCATGATGTCACACAACATATTTTAATAACTGTCAAATAAAGATGAGCTGCATAATAGGAAATCAAATAGCAGTGCTGTTACTTTTTGGAGCAATGCTTTTGCCGCATAATTGTTCAACATATTCCAGTCTGAAGCCAAACCACCGCCAGATTGGGAATTCATTCTTCCTCCATTTGTTACCAGATTGGCACCTTCTCTCTCTCATTACCACTCGCAACGCACCGTTAGCATCACAGCTAATGTTACCCATGTTGCTACATCTCTGCTCGGGGAGGGCATGTGACGTTGCACGCGTGACGTTTGTAAGAAGGTGCGCTTGTTTGTCCATGTGAGAAGAAGAGACAACAAAGAGTGGGACACATGCAATGTAATGCCATCAGCTAAAAGCAACTGTGTGAGAACGTATACTCGAATATCACGATAGTCATTTTCTACGTCACACAGAGACAAACCCGAGATATATCGCGTATATCGATATATCGCCCAGCCCTAGTTCATTAACTGGCACACTGCTGCCACCTAACTGGATGTTTGGGCATTGTGGAATCAAACAGTGGAACCTCGGTTTACAAACTCATCAATAGGCAACATTTTTGAATGATGAACCACGGACCAAATAAAAATACACTTTGTCGTGTGAAGGTTGACTATGTGTATGAACATTTTATCCACCCCTTGTGTGCTTTGCAGGGCAGACATTTCTTGCCAGGCAGAACATTCATTGTGGGTGGGCTGATCATTCTCCGTTGCTCATTCAGTCAACACAGCTACTGTGCTACTTTGTGTGCTCGTACCGTATTTTCCGGACTAAAGCGCGCACCGCCTATGAATGGTCTATTTACCATCTTTTTTAAATATATAAGGCACACCGGATTATTGGGCGCAGAAAAAGTCATTTTATTATTTTTTTCTGAATAGAAAACACTTCCTTGTGGTGTACATCAGTGTTTTGCAACAACTGTGCCACGACACACGTGAGATGAAGTCTGGTGTGCCCTGGGAGATTATCTAATTTCACAGATTTGGGTTAAAATATTTTTTCAAACCAGTAATTATAGTATGCAAATTATTTGTTGTTGTTGAGTGTCGGTGCTGTCTAGAGCTCGGCAGAGTAACCGTTTAATACTCTTCCATAACAGAAGGTGGAAGCCGGTGCTAATTGCTTTGTAGAAGTCAGAATCAGCGGGAGGCAGCATGCAGGTAAAACTGTCTAATGCTTAAACCAAAAATACACAAAAAGTGAGTGCCCCTAAGAAAAGGCATTGAAGCTTAGGGATGGCTATGCAGAACGAAACTAAAACTGAACTGGCTGCAAAGTAAACAAAAACAGAATGGTGGACAACAGCAAAGACTTACTGTGGAGCAAAGAAGGCGTCCTCAAAGTACATCCGAACATGACATGACAATCAACAATGTCCCCACAAAAAAGGATAATAACAACTGAAATATTCTTGATTGCTAAAAAAAGTAGATGCGGGGAATATCGCTCAAAGGAAGACATTAAACTGCTTCAGGAAAATACCAAAGAAAAGAGAAAAAGCCACCAAAGTAGGAGCGCAAGAAAATAACTAAAACACTACACACGGGAAAACAGCAAAAAAGTCAAAATAAGTCAGGGTGTGATGTGACAGGTGGTGACAGTACACCTTACTTTGAGACAAGACCTATAGTGATGCATGGTTGGTTATGGTTTAAAGTCATATCCCACAATTGCGACAACGATTTTTTTTTACTAACAACTGAGTTTTGTTTTTTAATGATTTCTGCTGGTGGTGTGTGCCTCCTGATTGTTTTCACGCAAAAAATATTACTTGGCTCAAAAAAGGCTGAAAAACACTGGTCTACATAAAATGTAAAGGTGTTTTTTTTTTTTTGTCAAAATGTTGCATAGATTATGTTTTACAGATCATCTTCAAGCCGCTTTCAGAGAGTCACTTCCGGATGTGCCAATTTGTGGGCGGTCTTATTTACGTGGCTCACCTTTGACAGTGTCTTCTCCCCGTCATCTTTGTTGTCGCGGTGTAGCGTGCAAGGACGGGAGTGGAAGAAGTGTCAAAAGATGGCGCTAACTGTTTTAAAGACATTTAGACTTTACGTAAATCAGTAGCGGAGCAGCATCTCCTCATCCGGAAACAACAAGGCCAAAAATGTGTCCCGCGAAAAACCATCCGACCGGAACTCTCTAATAGGGCTGGGTGATATATCGTATATATACGATATATCGCAGGTTTGTCTCTGTGCGATATAGAAAATGACTATATCGTAATATTCGAGTTTACGTTCTCACGTAGGACTTTTAGCTGCGGACGTACACTTCAGGCTCTCCTCGCTCTTTCCTGTGTCTCCTTCTCACAGACAAGCAGGCACACATTCTTACGTACGTCACAAAGTGTCATGTCATACGTCACATACACGCCCTCGCCAGCAGAGAGGTAGCGGCGTGGCTAACGTTAGCTGCTAACGTAACCGTACGAGAGAAAGATGGTGCGGATCTGGTAACAAATGAAGACTTAATTCCCAATAAAAACAGCAGGGTTTCCATCGTCTGGCGGTGGTTCAGCTTCAAGTGGGAATATGTCGAACAGACAAATGTAATTTGTCAAGTGTGGGGGGAAAAAGCGTTGCTATAAAAAGTACCATTACTGCTAATATGTAGCATCATTTGAAAAGTCACTCGCTAGAGAAGGAAGAGAATTTCATAACCGTAGTAACATACCACATAGTGAAGGACGAATACTATTTAATTTCCTATTATGCAGAAAATTTTTATTTGACACTTAAAATATCTCTGACATTCTTGCAATTTATGTTTTGGAAATGACTTGAATGTTTGCCACTGCTTAATAACTTTAATAAATACACTTTTGGTCAATTGACTTAGTTGTGATTTCCCTCTCTGCATGAAAGTTTAAAAGTAGCATATATGAATGCAGTATGAAGAAGAATGTTTTAATGCAGACACATAGAATCATTATATGCATCAAGTGTTCATTCAAGGCCAAGTCAAAATATCGTAATATATATCGTATATTGCTATATGGCCTAAAAATATTGCGATATTAAAAAAAGGCAATATCACCCGGCCCTACTCTCTATAACTAAAGTTCCTTGGGTAATAATGTAAACTCACTACACCAATATGTTTTAGTGCTCTCGTGGCGAGTCTACTGACAGATATAAGAAAGAACTTTACACTATTTTATATTAGAAATGGGTATAAAGAAAAAGAAGAAGTGTATCCACTTCGGTGTCACCACAGACCACAAAGGCGGACCCGTGCAATTTTTCAGGATTTATGCAGATCCCAAATACAGATGAGCAAGCATCAGAAAGGTAAGAAAATTTGTTTTTGCATAATATTGCAAAACAAAACGCCAGATATTATGCCTTAACTTATCCACACACCATAATAACACTCGTATGTTCAATGTGTGAGTGATTGGGTGAATGTGGAAATAATGTCAAAGCGCTTTGAGTTCCTTAAAAATAAAGGTAGAAAAGCGCTATACAAGTTCAACTCATTTACCATTTACTATCAGATATTAACAGTAAATGAACAAGTAGATTAATAATTAATTTTCCACCACTTGTCCTTAATAATGTTGACAAAATAATAGAATGGAAAATGACACAATATGTCACTGCATACGTCAGCAGCTAAATTAGGAGACTTTGTTTGCTTACTGATTCTCATTCCGGTCGCTTCACCGGAATGAGAATCAGCACCTCCAAGTCCGAGTCCATGGTTCTCGCTCGGAAAAGGGTGGAGTGCCATCTCCGGGTTGGGGAGGAGACCCTGCCCCAAGTGGAGGAGTTCAAGTACCTAGGAGTCTTGTTCACGAGTGGGGGAAGAGTGGATCGTGAGATCGACAGGCGGATCGGTGCGGCGTCTTCAGTAATGCGGATGTTGTATCGATCCGTTGTGGTGAAGAAGGAGCTGAGCCGGAAGGCAAAGCTCTCAATTTACCGGTCGATCTACGTTCCCATCCTCACCTATGGTCATGAGCTTTGGGTCATGACCGAAAGGATAAGATCACGGGTACAAGCGGCCGAAATGAGTTTCCTCCGCCGGGTGGCGGGGCTCTCCCTTAGAGATAGGGTGAGAAGCTCTGTCATCCGGGAGGAACTCAAAGTAAAGCCGCTGCTCCTTCACATCGAGAGGAGCCAGATGAGGTGGTTCGGGCATCTGGTCAGGATGCCACCCGAACGCCTCCCTAGGGAGGTGTTTAGGGCACGTCCAGCTGGTAGGAGGCCACGGGGAAGACCCAGGACACGTTGGGAAGACTATGTCTCCCGGCTGGCCTGGGAACGCCTCGGGATCCCCCGGGAAGAGCTAGACGAAGTGGCTGGAGATAGGGAAGTCTGGGCTTCCCTGCTTAGGCTGCTGCCCCCGCGACCCAACCTCGGATAAGCGGAAGATGATGGATGGATGGATGTTTGCTTACTTACTAATAAAAGAAAAGTTATCTCTTATGTTCACTATTCTATGTAAAGACAGAATTGCAATAAGAAACATATGTTTAATGTAATGTAAGATTGTTTGTTAATATAAAGCCAATAATGCCACTTTTTGAGGTCCCCTTTATTTAGAAAAGTATCGAAGAGTATTTAAATGGATTTTGGTACCGGTACCAAAATATTGGTGTCGGGACAACACTAAATTAGAGCCATTAAATATGTGTATCCGACTAATCATTAATATAAGCACTAGTTGGAATACATTATTGGTGTTTTCTGTATATTGATTGGTTCTTCTGCCTCTCAGACCTCCCTTGAGACCTCACTGCGACCCCCCTGAGGAAAACACTTGATTATAAGACTGAACGGGTAAAGAGATGGAATAAAAGCAGGAAGGAAAGAAAGAACAATGGATGATAAAGTAGGATGAATTGTTATACAGATGGAAGGATGATGGAGGAAGGAAATGGGAATGCAGGGGAGATACTGTATGCGCAGAACACCCTTCAACATAAGATTGATCGTTTAAGTTATTTCATAAGCTAAAATGTAGTTTTCGCTCAAAATCTGACAGTCCAGCAAGTAGAGGCATCGCCTGAACAACAACTCAAACCACACGTCCCCACCGTGACTGATTTGCACACAGCAAGGGCGTTCATTTGAAGAAGACATCCCATAAAACTTAACAGAGTTGGGAACATCTGCACCAATCGCTGACAGATGAACCCTAGTCTGTTCCTCGCCTTGAAGGCAGCGCTAAATGCAACACGAAAAATTCAAAGCCACTAAATATCAAAGTCGCGTTCGACCATTAACATATATTAGACGGAACAGAGCCCAAAGCAGCCTTAATGGGACCCTTGATGGCCTCGCTCTTTGGAAATATGTGCTTGTCATGTTTATTAAACTCCTTGGGGGTAACCACAGTGTCAGATGTGAGAGGTACTGCATGAATATTCCTAGGCTAACAATACTAAAGCCATGTCTACACTAAGTCGTTTAACCCCTTAAACCAGGCGTGTCAAACTCAAATACAGAGTGGGCCAAAATTTAAAACTGAACAGAGCCAGGGGGCCAAGGTTGAACAAATTAACCTTTTAATAGGGACCCAAACAAGTTTTGCATTAAATATTGAAACAAAAATTCTTATAGTGACATGTAAAATCGAGTTTTAAATAATAATCATTAAAAAATATCAATGGCATATCAAATAAGATTTAAATAAAAATGGAATGCCTCTTTTTTATTTGCAGCCCATTGAGGTAAATATCAAAATAAACTTTTTCCACAGGCTAATAATACATTTGCAAATAAAATAACAATAACAAATTAATCAAACATTCAAGCCTTGAAGTAGCAAGAGAAAGTGCATGAGTAAAACCTTAATTATTGCTTTGGGGGGGGGGGGATATTGTAGCGTCCCGGAAGAGTTAGTGCTGCAAGGGATTCTTGGTATTTGTTATGTTGTGTTTATGTTGTGTTACGGTGCAGATGTTCTCCCGAAATGTGTTTGTTATTCTTGTTTGGTGTGGGTTCACAGTGTGGTGCATATTTGTAAGATTGATAAAGTTGTTTATACGGTCACCTTCAGTGTGACCTGTATGGCTGTTGAACAAGTATGCGTTGCATCCACTTGTGTGCGTGTGTGTGTGTAAAAGCCGCATATATTATGCGACTGGGTTGGCTCGCTATTTCTATGTAGGAAAAGCGGACGTGACGACAGGTTGTAGAGGACGCTAAAGGCAGTGCCGTTAATGCACGCCCCCAGTATTCTCGTCCGGGTAGAAATGGGGAGAAATTCGGGAGAATGTTTACCCCGGGAGATTTTCGGGACGGGCACTGAAATTTGAGAGTCCGGGAAAATCGGGAGGGTTGGCAAGTATGATTATTAGTGGTGAGTATAAACTGTATAAAACCTGGTGGGCCAGCTCTAATGTTACTTTCATACTGCCTCAAGGGCCAAATGAAATTACACGGCGGGCCAAAGTTTGACACCCATGCCTTAAACGAATAATTATTTAGCCTAAGCCCCGTTTCAGCTACACTAAACCATGGTTTAAGCTCCCCCTCCTCGGACAAATTTTTACACGGGTAAGTGTGCCGTGTATTTCTTGAATCGCCAGCTCTTAGCTGTGTATGGACTCATTGATCATTTACAAACTGAGTTCGGAGAGGAAGTGACATCAGAAAGAACGCACCACAACCAGCTTCATAACAACCGGAGCTTGTAATCTACAGTACATGATTTCCTTTTCGGTGCCATTTTTGTTCAGCCCTTCTCAGTTTTTATAAGCTACCGCCAGCGTTGAAATTATCCATTTTAATAGCTACGGCAGTAGCATATAACATATAGCAGTTAGCATCCCATGACCCACAATGCATTTCTGCCATGACCCTCCCACGCCAAATTCTTATTGGTTGACGTGTGTGTGACGATTGCTGACATTTTCTTCGTCTCTTCCGCGAATGAGATAAATAATATTATGAAATACTTTACGGTAATGTGTAAATAATTTCAAACATAAGTTGCTCCGGAGAATATGTGGCAACCCCAGCCAAACTAAGAAAAAAACTGCGACTTATAATCCGAAAAATACGGTATACTATCAGCATGATATAGTCATCAAACAAGTTAATCATCAGAGTATATACATTGAATTATTTACATCATTTACAATCCGGGGTGAGGGATGTGGAGGGGCGGGGGGTCAGGTTTGGTTGATATCAGCACTTCAGTCATCAACAATTGCATCATCAGAGAAATGGACATTGAAACAGTGTAGGTCTGACTTGGTAGGATATGTACAGCGAGCAGTGAACATAGTGAGTTCAGTGAGCATAGTGATGTGCGCATTTTCTGCGCGTGCGTACTAGGTCGCGTTGGGCCGGTGGACGTAAGGGGCAGGAGGTCTTAAACCAGGGGCCTCAAACACGCGGCCCGCGGGCCGCAATTGGCCCGCGAGACGTTATTTTGCGGCCCCCACCTTAATATGAAAGTTTAATGTTAGTGCAGCCCGCAAGTTTTATATGAATGGCGCTTGACAACGTTGTGTGCAGAGCTGAAGGAATCTACCGATCAGGGTGTGGTATATGGCTCTCGACGGCCGAACATTGGCGTCACGTGCGTGATGCAAGAAGAGAAACGTTTTGCCGCTTTTCCACTAGACACGCATGCGCTCTTTTTGCCTCGCTCGCCCGCCTGCTCGCTCTCTTTCTCTCTCTCGGTCACTGTGTGTTCGTCTCTCTCTCGCTCCCTCAGTTTGGGGCGTGGGAGACGAGCGGTCCGCTAGCTTCCGAAGCACTCCGCCGAATGACCGAGCGACAATACAAAACTGTGGTGCACTGGACCCCAGCGCTGATACTCCGACAGAGAGTCGCTGGGCGAATCCGACTTGTAACAAGTTAGTTGTGATGTTAGCCCGTTCGGTTCTAATTGTGCTACCGTAACTGTAAACTCCATGGCGAGACCAACACCCCCCCGCCCCACCCCCTCCTTTGGCTCCTGACAGAGACGATTTTTAGTGAACAAGTTAAACAAGTTGAAAAACTTATCCACGTGTTACCATTTAGTGGTCAATTGTACGGAATATGTACTGTACTGTGCAATCCACTAATAAAAGTTTCAATCAATTAATCAAAGCTCAACGGCATCAAAATGTAAACAAATGCCATTGATGGATTTACACCTAACATCCACTGTAATGATACCGAGTACAGTAGCGTATCTATTGATACTACTATGATTACGTCTATTTTTGGCATCACTGCATCTTCTTTCATTTTTTAAAATGTATATTGTGTTTATAAAGTCAGGATATATGTCCCTGGACACATGAGGACTTTGAATATGACCAATGTATGATCCTGTAACAACAATTGATACCCAAATTCGTGGTCTACCGGATGAAACTCCAGTACCTTCCGAAGCACTCCGCCGAAGGACCGAGCAACAATACAAAACTGTGGTGCACTGGACCCCAGCAATGTTACTCAAACAGAGAGTCGCTTGGCGAATCAGATTTGTAGCACATTAGTCGTGATGTTAGCCCGTTTGGGGCTAATTGTGCTACCGTAACTGTAAACTCCACTTCTTAAGAAAATCTTTTCTTGGGCCCAGCCTCACCCAGACTCTGCATCCAGTGGCCCCTAGGTAAATTGAGTTTGAGACCCCTGTCTTAAAGGGTGGAATTGTTGTGTGTGGACACGGATAAGGTTAGGTGGGATTTACCCTGGATAACCCTTTCCGGCGTAGAGGTAACAGGACCTAAGTATCACAACGGCTCACTGACAAATTTATGTAAATGTGAAAAAAAAAGAAGAAATACACAACTTGAACAAATAAAGGGTAAAGCACTTTGTGCAAAGGTTACACAGTCATTGCTGATGTTTCCAACCACTCTTAGTTGCAGTGTGCTGACGGTGGTCAGGTCTGGACACAACCCGCGTGCAGCCACCCTCGGGTGTTTTGACATTTCAAGTAAATTTAAGCACAACAGTCCACGGCCCAAATACCTCAGCGGGTCTGGCACCGACAGCCGCACCAGCAGTTGTCTTCTCAAACCAGCTCTGACATTTTGTCTTCTCAGCTTGAAGCCAGCGTGTGTTTGTGTGCGCCTTCGCGTTACAGAACTAATGTGCTGCAGCGCTTCCTTCCTCCCACCGTTTTCTTTAGATCACGGAACACGTGGAAGCTGCACACACTCAGGTGTCAAACCGCAGAGGAACGTCTGCGTGGGCTGGAAGGGAGAGAACGAGGAAAAATGGAAGAGGGATCCTCAGCGCACCAGCTAGGGCACAAGCAGAGAAGTTGCGGATGCGGCGCTGAAGAACACCCACGGATGATCTCAGGTTCAAATGATTGTTTGACCAACAGAGAACGTCTTTGTGAAGGATCCCTCCACCAGATGGTCCTGATATAGACTCATTATCACCAGGCAGTGCAATTCTCATTTTCTGATGGTTAATTGGCAAAATAGCCAATTTGTGCATAGAGTAGCCATTTTTGGCAATCTCCATTGGGGTAGCAACAGCAGACCGCACTACTTAAACCTAAGGCTGGACTGCAAAAAATATTAAAAGGGGTCATATTATGATTTTCCCTTCATATTGGTCTACATCAATCCAGGGTTTCCCGCACATTCATTTATTTGTGGCAGCCCGCCATGAAAAAATTACGGCCGCCACAAATAAAATAAATAAATAAATAAATAAATAAATATTATTATTTATTTTTTTTCGGCTTTAAACTCGCTCGACCGCTCATAAAAGCAATGGGACTCTGTCTGTGAATGGAGCTTGTATTGACACATTATATAAATATGTAAATATTATATAAATATGTATAGAAATACGTACATAAAGAGTTGTAATTATATTCCAACTCCGCATTCTTCTTGGTCATCGCCGCCGCCACCCAATACTAAAAACATTTTAACAGATTTTTGAGCGCCGTGTGTAATGTTCTATATTATCAATGGAACATTTTAAGCTTTGGTGTTGTTTACTGGCGTCATCTTGCAGTCTACACATATCCCGTATTCTCTTATGACTGCCATCTACTGGTCGCACTTATCATTACACCATGGACCTAATAAAACTGCTTCGTGGTCGGTAAGCACAACTAGAATTAGCTCATACATTCGGCGCACTGGGTTATAAGGCGCACTATCGATTTTTGAGAAAATGAAAGGATTTTAAGTGCGCCTTATAGTATGAAAATCTAGGTACTTTTCAAACTGATACCAAGAACCTGCTGACCCGCAAGATCAATTCTGGTACTGATAACTCATTTATATGTGTTATACTTTTTATACAGATTTAACAGGAGTTTGTGCACTCCTGGATGTGACAAACTCTATCTGTGGATTTGTTTTAACCAAACATGATGTTTCCACTGTGTAGGGTTGTATGATATAGATCAGGGGTCACCAACCTTTTTGAAACCAAGAGCTACTTCTTGGGTACTGATTAATACAAAGGGCTACCCGTTTGATACACACTTAACACAGACATATCATTATTTCTTCAAGATTTTCCAGAACAACATTTTTTAAAGAAATTCAAAATATTTTGAAATAAGATTTAAATTTGATTCTACAGATTTTTTTGAATTTTAATCATAATAATTTTGAAGAAATATTTCACAAATATTCTTCGTCAAAAAAACATAAGCTAAAATGAAGAATTAAATTAAAATGCATTTATTATTCTTTACTATAAAAAAAAAGAATTACTTGAACATTGATTTAAATTGTCAGGAAAGAAGAGGGAGGAATTTAAAAGGTAAAAAGGTTTATGTGTTTAAAAATCCTAAAATCATTTTTAAGGTTGTATTTTTTCTCTAAAAGCGTCTTTCTGAAAGTTATAAGAAGCAAAGTAAAAAAATAAATGAAGTGAAGACCAAGTATTCAAATTATTTTCTTGGACTTTCAAATTCTATTTGAGTTTTGTCTCTCTTAGAATTGAAAATGTCGAGCAAAGCGAGACCAGCTTGCTAGTAAATAAATACAATTTAAAAATTTTTGGTAAGTAACTGGTAGGTGCTGCTATTTGAGCTATTTTTAAAACAGGCCAGCGGGCTATTCATCTGGTCTTTACGGACTACCTGGTGCCCGCGGGCACCGCGTTGGTGACCCTTGCTATAGATGATTGATGGTATAAAAGACATACATTTGGCTGACAATAGAGCTTTTAAGACTATCGTTATATCGTGATAAGGCATGTTGTTGACACATTATACAGTAGCTGTGTCTACTTGTGTCCTTTGAACGAACGCCAGGTCGTCAATCCCATGTAGCTTCCTCGCTAATGTCCCTCCACAGTGCAGCAAAGCCATTTCTAAGTAATTTTCTTACAATTGTCATCCCCACAGGACAAAGAATAGCTAGAACACGGTATCTCTGCAGTGCCTCCACGGTTTGATTTCAAATTTTCGGGACTTATGCCGATCCCAAATACACATAAACAGGAACTATCAGTTTAAAAAAAAAAAAAAAAGTTAGTTTTGTATGATAGGGCCCCTTTGATAATAGAGAATAAGGAACGAGTGTACATGTTGTGTTGGTATTGTCAAACTGTCAATAGCATTCACCTTAAATAAATGGAAATCAGCAGCATCAATGTATTATGTTAATGTGTTCGCATCTAATTTTAGAAGACGAAAGTTGAACCGTGATGGAAATGTCTGCACACACATCCTCCTTACACCTCTTTACCACTTCTAAGAGAACAATAGTTCACACAAACAGGACACCAAGTTGGGCACTTCCTGTGGTTTATCCAATCAGACGCTTCCTTTTCCCGTGCTGCCATGCACCCCCCCACTGTGTGTGTTGTGTGTTATTAGTACTCGGCAGGTCAGTAAGGGAGTACCATGGAGGTTAGATGTTATAAAAACACAACAGCAGACAATAAGTCGACGCCGTGGGAGAGAAGAACAATTCTTCAGCAAGGAGACAGGAAATCAAAGCTTCCCCGAGTAACCCCGCCTAACACCTGGATGTGGTTGCCAATCCTTCAACCGCCACACATCTAACTGCTGTGTGTTACTGACATTTATTTCTAGGCTTTCTAGGAGGAGATGGAAGTAAACATTATTTGTCTCAGGTGGGTTACCTTGCAAAGCATAACGATGTACATTTAAAGGCCTACTGAAATGAGATTTTCTTATTCAAACGGGGATAGCAGGTCCATTCTATGTGTCATACTTGATCATTTTGCGATATTGCCATATTTTTGCTGAAAGGATTTAGTAGAGAACATTCACGATAAAGTTTGCAACTTTTGGTGTTAAGAGAAAAGCCCTGCCTCTACCGGAAGTCGCAGACGATGACGTCACATGTTGATGGCTCCTCACATATTCACATTGATTTTAATGGGAGCTGGCACGACAAATTTCTTCCCTCCTACAAAACCCTTCCCCCCGAAGACATTTGGCATGACAGACCCTTTAATGCCTGAAGGACCCCAATGAGGGTGTGATAATACCAAGTTATATGACTCTTAAGGGTTACAGATACAAAATTAGCGAAGCAAAAATAGCTTGAAAGGTTAGCATGCTGGAATGCTAATATTTTTTCCTTACCATTATTTTTCACCAATGACAATCAGCCAATTATAATGCTTTTAAAACAGGCAGCTGTGAAGGTTGCTTTAAGCAAGTTATATGACTCTTAAGGGTTACAGCTGCAAAATTAGCAAAGCAAAAATAGCGTGAAAGGTTAGCATGCTGGAATGCTAATATTTTTTCCTTAACGTTATTGTTCACCAATGACAATCAGCCAGTTATAATGCTTTTAAAACAGGCAGCTGTGTGGGCTGCTTTAAGGTCCTTCCACCCTCAGTGGGGTCCTTCAGGCATTAGAGGGTATGTCAGGCCAAATGTCTTCGGGGGGGAAGGTTTTTGTATGGGGGAAGAAATTTGCCGTGACAGAGCCTCCAACAAAAAGTGCTATTCGGACCGAGAAAACGACAATTTCCCCATTAATTTGAGCGAGGATGAAACGTTTGTGTTTAAGGATATTGATAGCGACGGATTAGAAAAAACCCCAATAAAAAGTAAAGGAAGAAAAATGCGATTGCATTGGGACGGATTCCGATGTTTTTAGACACATTTACTAGGATAATTCTGGGAAATCCCTTATCTTTCTATTGTGTTGCTATTGTTTTAGTGAGTTTAAAATTACCTAATAGTCGGAAGGGTGTCTCCACGGGTGTCTTAAGGCGCAGTGTCTCAGGGGAGTCGACGGCAGCTATGGACGGCACAAGCTCAGCTTTTCTCCGGTAAGAACTGACTTTTTAACCTCAATTTTCTCACCGAAACCTGCTGGTCGACATTCGGCCTGGATCCATGTTCGCTTGACCGCTCTGATCCATAGGAAAGTTTCACCTCCAGGAATTTTAAACAAGGAATCACCGTGTGTTTGTGTGGCCAAAGGCTAAAGCTTCCCAACTCCATCTTTCTACTGTGACTTCTCCAATATTAATTGAACAAATTGCAAAAGATTCAGCAACACAGATGTCCAAAAAACTGTATAATTATGCCATTAAAGCAGACGACATTTAGCAATGTGTGTGTGCGCAGCGCTCATACTTCCTAAAAACCCGTGACGTCTTGCGTACACGTCATCATTACACGACGTTTCGAAGACAAAACTCCCGGGAAATTTAAAATTGTAATTTAGTAAACTAAAAAGGCCGTATTGGCATGTGTTGCAATGTTAATATTTCATCATTGATATATAAACTATCAGACTGCGTGGTGGGTAGTAGTGGGTTTCAGTAGGCCTTTAAGTGGCGTTGTCTACTTAGTTCGGATTGCTGTTGTGTGTTGGAGTGTGTGGGATCGCTAACTCAAAGGGCTGGGGGGCTGATATTAATGAAACGTTCCTCTCAGCGGAGCTCCGTCAGTAAAACAAGCCCTTGATGTGATTAATGTTTCCCCTTTGAGAGTGCATGCATGCGTGCATGTGTTTGCATTAACGCATCCGTGCCGATATCGTATGCTTTATGAGCATGTGACCGACTTTTTTACCTGACACGATATCACCTCATTCTTGTTGTTTCGATGGACAAACTCACTGTCGTCTGGGAGTTTTGAATAATTTCAAAAGCACCCTATTTATTTAAATTTTGGTCCTTCATTTGTTAATTTGCCTGTAACTTTGATTCTTAATCCCATATGCAGCATTTGAACCCGTTATTGGTGTCCAATGAAAATTATTCATCTCAAATTATTATCATTGTTTTAATACCAAAAATATAACAAAGAAAAACATTAGCTAGTTTGTTACTATTAGTAGTACATAAGAACATATACATTTAGTAGACTTATTACCATAATTTTTACACTATAAACTGCTACTTATTTCCACTTTAAACCTTGCGCCTTATGCAAACCTGTGGCTAATTCACATATGTTTCATGGTTCACGAGTTTCACCAATAAATTGGGCCTTGTCACATGGGACCAATTAAAATGTTCACATTAAATCAAAGGCACTAACGCAATCTTGCAGTTAGCCTTTTAGCAATGTTGTGGACTCACCCTCGTCATGGAGAAGAAACGTTTAAAAGCACGAGGCTTAACAACCGAGAAACACAAACACAGGTTTGATGAAACCTAAGTAAGAGAGTCTCAAACTAAATAAATAAATGATAAATGGGTTGTACTTGTATAGCGCTTTTCTACCTTCAAGGTACTCAAAGCGCTTTGACACTACTTCCACATTTACCCATTCACACACACATTCACACACTGATGGTGGGAGCTGCCATGCAAGGCGCTAACCAGCACCCATCAGGAGCAAGGGTGAAGTGTCTTGCTCAGGACACAACGGACGTGACGAGGTTGGTACTAGGTGGTGATTGAACCAGGGACCCTCGGGTTATGCACGGCCACTCTCCCACTGCGCCACGCCGTCCCAAAACATGATCCAGGCAACGGATCATCAGAGATTGGTCACTTTGCACTGTGATGGTGTGTTAGCCACTAGCAAGGATGTGCTCGTGCATTATTACGATATTTTGATTGTATTAAAAGCTCTATGATCTGCCTAGTTTATATAAATGAGTTCTTGTAGTGCGTATCCTGTATTAAAAACTGGTTGTCCTCAAATTTCCTCCAGATAAATTCAAACAAAACTGAAACTTTAATAATTTACCCCGATAAAAAGATCCCCCTGATCAAGAACTCCCTTGGTGCTCTGGGTGCAGCTGTCAAAAGCAGCCTCAGAAACTTTGGGGTTGTGGTGGATCAGTCAATGTCTTTGGAAGGTCACCGTCGTCAACTGACCAATAACTGTTTTTATCATCTCAGAAATATATCTAAAGTGAGAAATTTGCTATCAAAATTGGATTTTGAAATGATCATTCACACGTTCATTTCAGCTCGTATTGACTGATTCAATTCTCTCTTCACCCTATTCAACAAGTCAACGCTAAAAAGACTTTAGTCGGTAAAAACTGCAGCTGCCGGACTTTTGACCGGTGCACCCAGAACAGCTCACATCACCCCCATTTCATCCAGTCTTCATTAGCTTCCAGTCAAATTCCGCATTGAACTTATAATTTTAGTCCCAACTTTCCGTGCGTTGCATGGTGGGGCCCTTCAGTACATCACTAACTTATAATGCCCCTACTCCTCAGGGTGCAGCCTCCGTTTTTCAGGCCAGGATCTTCTAAGGATCCCCAAAACTAATTTTAAAACCTGTGTAGACCTGGCATTCCATGCTATAGCTCCCAGACTCGGAAACAACTTACACCAGTCCCTTCGTGATCTTCACTGTGTTGAAACTTTTAAGAAACATTTGAAAACATCTCTTTTTAGTAAAGTTTTTAGTTAATGCAACTTTTAACTATCCACTTTGTATCTTTTTTATGATGTTGCCCCTGTTGTTTTGAATTGAATTGTTTTACTTTATCTATGTTTCGTACAGCACTTTGTGATTTTATCTGTGACAAGCACTTTATTAACAAAATGTAATTATTTCCTTACTTACTATAACTTATATCGTATATGGCACACCCCTAGACTTGTGCGGCTAATATGCATACTTTCATCCAAAAATTAGGTGGGGGCGTCTTATATTTAGGTGCACTCAATAGCCTTGGAATTACGGTAATTTTTTTTTTACTAGAAATTGCTCATCTGTCTGAAGACGCTGTTTGACTTCCAGGCAGTCTCGTCTCATCCACACATACAAACCCCGTTTACACATGAGTTGGGAAATTGTGTTAGATGTTAATATAAACTGAATACAATGATTTGCAAATCGTTTTCTACCCATATTCAATTGAATGCACTACAAAGACAAGATATTTGATGTTCAAAATCATAAAATTATTTTTTTTTTGTAAATAATAATTAACTTAGAATTTCAAGTCTGCAACATGTGCCAAAGTAGTTGGGAAAGGGCATGTTCACCACTGTGACAGTGGTTTTCTGAAGTGTTCCTGAGCCCATGTGGTGATATCCTTTAGAGATTGATGTCGGTTTTTGAAACAGTGATCGAAGGTCACGGTCAGTCAATGTTGGTTTCCGGCCATGCCGCTTACGTGGAGTGATTTCTCCAGATTCTCTGAACCTTTTGATGATATTATGGACCGTTGATGTTGAAATCCCTAAATGTCTTGCAATTGCACTTTGAGAAATGTTGTTCTTGAGATTTTTCAAAAATATTCTAAAAATATAAATAATTCAAAAGTCCTTTATAAAAATATTTATTGAATAATACTTCAACAAAATATGAATGTATGTGAAAATAATATTCAGTGTTAACAGCTAGGTTTTTTGTGGACATGTTCAATAAATATTGATGTTAAAGATTTCTTTTTTTGTGAAGAAATGTTTAGAATTAAGTTCATGAATCCAGATGGATCTCTACTACAATCCCCAAAGAGATCACTTTAAGTTGATGATTATTTCTATGTGTAGAAATCTTTACTTATAATTGAATCATTTGTTTATTTTTCAACAAGTTTTTCGTTACTTTTATATCTTTTTTTTCCAAATAGTTCAAGAAAGACCACTACCAATGAGCAATATTTTGCACTGTTATACAATTTAATAAATCAGAAACTGATGACATAGTGCTGTATTTTACTTCTTATCTCTTTTTTGCAACCAAAAATGCTTTGCTCTGATTAGGGGGTACTTGGATTAAAAACATGTTCACAGGAGGTACATCTCTGAAAAAAGGTTGAGAACCACTGTTCTAAAAAAAGCAGATGTTCTACTGTAATCTTGGCCTTTTTGCGGGGGGAACATGATATTCCTCATTTTTGGGAGGCATTTATAAACATATTCTCTACAATTGTTGAAGTTTTCTGGTAAATAGTCCCAATTAATTCCATGTCTTTCAACAACCGCAGATCATGATCTTGTTTGATGAGGTGGTATGAAATGGATGATAAGCCGCAATCTCTTTGCCAGACATCTGAAATCTGTGATCGAGTGAGAAGAGAACCGGGTGACTCAGTTCATGTCCATCTGATTTTACTTTTATTGGCAGGCATTTGGTTTTTTCTTGTCTTTTAAGTGCATGGAAGTTTCCCTCAGGCTAAATGTCATCACACTGACTATGTTGATATGTTGCTGGGCGATATCTGACGGCCTAGTGGAGTGTTTCATGTCAGAAGAAGTTAACGTACAGGCTTATGGATGTCATGAATTGAGTGCAACGAACCGCTACACACTTGCAAGGGTGTTGCATGTCTAATTTCATCACCGCGGAATTAAGATGCTGGGGAGGGAGACAGGAGGTCATCTCACAGGCTGTCATGGATCTTTCTTTACGTTTGTGGACAACCCTTCTCTGAATCGCATGTCTTCCGTCTCGCATTCAAAGGCCCCCACAGAAAGTGGCACCTTGGGGAATGAAGATGAATGACGAGCGCCCAGCTAAGCAGCGCCGCGAAGAGCTTATGAGATAATGTGGGCACCGACAACAGCCTCCTACTTAGTTTACACAGATTATGCAAGGCACAAGAGCATTTTATAAACCTTAGACTGCCTTGTCTTGTCATGTAGAATAGATGCGTTTAGCTTTGTACAATTGCTCATGCTTGCATTAAACCATTCGCTTGTACAACAGCTCGAAGCTTTAAGTGTTGAGGCGCCACGTCGAGAAAATGCAGCACTGATATGAAGCTTATTAGACAGGGAGCAGCAGAACGCCATAAACAGGAAGCACTAATGTACTCGTTGTATCAGTGTCGACTATGCCTCTTCTAAAAGGCTACACTCAGGAAAACAGCCGCATATATTTAATGATAAGTGCCGACCTGGTTTTTAACTTCAAACACACCAGTAGGTTAAACGAGTGTCATCAATGAGTCAAAACAAAAGCACAATGCAAGACATAACAGAGGCAATATTGTGTTTATTAAGAATATTCAACAGTTCCTTTGGAGAGACCACACAATTACTTCCAGCTACGTTCGGATCGGATCAAATTTTTCTTTTGTGGGATCAACAGAGATGTCCTCCTCAGAGTACCATTCGAACTCACCTCATATTAAAGAATAACAATTTCAATTGGAACCACTTGTGTTAAGCGCTGCACAAACATCGTGGAAATATTTACTTACACAAAGCAGAGAATGGGGTCTGTCGCACTTTAGTCTGCAAGTACAAACCCATTCCCGTATGAGTTGGGAAATTGTGTTAGATGTAAATATAAACAGAATACAATGATTTGCAAATCCTTTTCAACCCATATTCAGTTGAATATGCTACAAAGACAACATATTTGATGTTCAAACAAATAAGCATTTTTTTTTTTTTTGCAAATAAGAGAGGGGCGGAGCTTTCTACCGATCACCACCTGGTGGTGAGTTGGCTGCGATGGTGGGGGAGGATGCCGGACGGAACTGGCAGGTCCAAGCGCATTGTGAGGGTCTGCTGGGAACGTCTGGCAGAGTATCCTGTCAGAGAGAGTTTCAATTCCCACCTGTGGAAGAACTTTGAACATGTCACGAGGGAGGTGCGGGACATTGAGTCCGAGTGGACCATGTTCCGCTCCTCTATTGTCGAGGCGGCTGATTGGAGCTGTGGCCGCAAGGTTGTTGGTGCCTGTCGTGGCGGTAATCCCAGAACCCGTTGGTGGACACCAGCAGTGAGGGATGCCGTCAAGCTGAAGAAGGAGTCCTGTCGAGTTCTTTTGGCTCATAGGACTCCGGGGTGTACCTCTGGATTGGCAGACCAGGGTGGTGGTCCCTCTCTTTAAGAAGGGGGACCGGAGGGTGTGTTCTAACTATCGTGGGATCACACTCCTCAGCCTTCCCGGTAAGGTTTATTCAGGTGTACTGGAGAGGAGGCTACGCCGGAGAGTCCCGTTCACAGCGGAGTACCTAGAAGTCTTGTTCACGAGTGGGGGTAGAGTGGATTGTGAGATCGACAGTCGGATCGGTGCGGCGTCTTCAGTAATGCGGACGTTGTATCGATCCGCTGTGGTGAAGAAGGAGCTGAGCCGGAAGGCAAAGCTCTCAATTTACCGGTCGATCTACGTTCCCATCCTCACCTATGGTCATGAGCTTTGGGTCATGACCGAAAGGATAAGATCACGGGCACAAGCGGCCGAAATGAGTTTCCTCCGCCAGGTGACCGGGCTCTCCCTTAGAGATAGGGTGAGAAGCTCTGCCATCCGGAAGGAACTCAAAGTAAAGCCGCTGCTCCTCCACATCGAGAGGAGCCAGATGAGGTGGCTCGGGCATCTGGTTCAGGATGCCACCCGGACGCCTCCCTAGGGAGGTGTTTAGGGCACGTCCAACCGCTAGGAGGCCACGGGGAAGACCCAGGACACGTTGGGGAGACTATGTCTTCCGGCTGGCCTGGGAACGCCTCGGGATCCCCCGGGAAGAGCTGGACGAAGTGGCTGGGGAGAGGGAAGTCGGGGCTTCCCTGCTTAGGCTGCTGCCCCCGCGACCCGACCTCAGATAAGCGGACGATGATGGATCGATGGATGGATGGATGGATGAATGTTTAACTTTAGAATTTGATGCCAGCAACACGTGACAAAGAAGTTGGGAAAGGTGGCAATAAATAATGATAAAGTTGAGGAATGCTCATCAAACACTTATTTGGAACATCCCACAGGTGTGTAGGCTAATTGGGAACAGGTGGGTGCCATGGTTGGGTATAAAAACAGCTTCCCAAAAATATGATCAGTCTTTCACAAGAAACGATGGGGCAAATTACAACTGCGTAAGCAAATAGTCACAAGTAGTCTTGGCATACTTTAAAGTACCCCCAGGGGTACGCGTACCCTCATTTGAGAACCACAGTGTTAGAAGACGGAATCGTATGAAAACCAAAGTTATTTGTTCCAGTAAGAAAAAAATAATGCAAATGCAAAGTACCAGACACCCTAATTAAATGAACACAGAACACATTTTGTAGCGAGGTGTCAAACTCAATCACACAACAAGCCAATGTTCACAGGACAAAATTAATTAAAAACAACATTTACTGTATTTTTTGGACTATAAGGCGCACTTAAAATCCTTTCGTTTTCTAAAACTCTACAGTGCGCATTGTAACCCGGTCGCCTAATCTACAGGATGGTTTTGCTTACTGACTTTGAAGCTATTTTATTTGGTACATGGTGAAATGATAAGTGTTACCAGTCAATGGCAGTAACACATAAGAGATACGTGTAGAGTGCAATATGACTCAAGTGAATAACACCAAAATGTTAAATGTGCCATTGAAAATATAGAACTGTACACACAGCACTCAAAAATCTATGAAAATGTTTTAGTACGACTTTGATAAGCTATGAAGCCGCTTGAAGGATTGTACTGTGCTTCAACTACGAGTATTATTATGGTGTGTGTCTAAGGTAAGACATATTATGTGGCGTTTTGTTTCGCAATATTATGCAAAAGCAATTTTTTTTTTTACTTCTGGTACCTGCTGATGTGAAAATTTGCCCGCATCCGCCATTATAGTCCATGGCGACGCAGTTGTCGATAAGCTTCTTCTTTTTCTCTATTTTATTGTTATGAGACATTCATCCTCCGCTGTTTCCAATTCTATTATAAAGTAGTTTAAAGTTCTTACTTATATCTGTCAGTAAACTCGCCATGAAAGCGCTAAAACATACCGGTGTAGAGAGTTTACATTATTCACCCAAGGAACTTTGGTTTTTAGAGAGTTCCGGTCGGACGTTTTTTTCACGGGACACAATTCCGGCCATGTTATTGCACTAGTGAGTCACAGATGAGAAGATACTCCTCCGCTATTGATTTAAGTAAAGTCTGAATATCATTAAAACAGTTAGCTCCATTTTTTGACACTTCTTCCACTCCCGTCCTTGCACGCTACACCGCTACAGCAAAGATGAAGGTGAACCATGTAAATAAGACTGCCCAAAAATGGCGCATCCTGAAGCGACTGTCAGAAAGCGGCTTGAAGATGGTCTATAAAACATCATCTATGCAACATTTTGACCAAAGAACCACCATTACAGGTTTTATAGACCACAAGGAAGTGTTTTACATTTACAAAAAAATAATAATATTATGACCCCTTTAATGTGCTCTATAATCCGGTGCGACTTTTGTATGAAAATAGACATGAATAGACATGCTCATCGGTCCGGAAAATACGTTTTTTTTGGACTCCTTTTAGTTTAGGAATGTATCTGACCATTTTCTCCCGCTTATCTGAGGTCGGGTCGCGGGGGCAGCAACCTAAGCAGAGAAGCCCAGACTTCCTTCTCCCCTGCTACTAAGGGGGGATCCCAAGACATAGTCTCCCCAACGTGTCCTGGGTCTTCCCCATGGCCGACTACTGCTCAGACTTGCCCTAAACACCTCCCCAGCGGAGTGTACGGGGGGCATCCTGACCAGATGTCTGAACCACCTCATCGGCGGCTTTACTTTGAGCTCCTCCCGGATGACAGAGCTTCTCACCAAAATGAGTTAGGACTGCAACGATATGAACATTTTTATATCACAGTTATTGTGACAAAAACTATCACGGTAGTTATATTGGTTGGGTTGACCACCACTTTGTTTACCGGAAGTAAACACCTCAGGAAAAAGTTAGGTGACTAAGCAGCGATAAGTGTTTCTAACGAACCCATGACATACAGTAATTGCCTTGTCCTTTGAACGGCAATCTGTGTGTCGAAAACAGACAATAAAAGGCACCATTGGACAGAAGGTTGATGCTTTGATTGACTGAAACTTTTATTAGTAGATTGCACAGTCTACCGTCCAAAGGCAAAACCTAGTAACTCACTTCTAGCTGATTTTGAGAAAACAAAGGAAAACCAATCTATCTTGATGCTGTCCTACAAAGATCTACAAAGTCATCAAACGTATAAATGTTTTCTTGAGCTTTCATTTTCTTGCCGATTGAGCCATGGATTGAATCTGCTCTCATGAACGTGTGCCCTTTCTCCAGATATTTTATCACAATCTCAGGTGGGCCCCATTCTGCGTTTGCACATTGGGCAAGAGCAGTGTATAGCGTCCAGTTTTTATTTTGACCTCCACAGTTATCTGACCAAAAGAGTATGCTAGGGGAAGAATCAAGAACAATAGATTTAATGAAGGTGGTTGCAACGTCCTGGACCAATCTTCCAAATATCCCCTCGTGCCATAATATCACATAATCAGGTTGACCGTCGGCCCCCATTCGTGCAAATGTCTCATTAAAGACAATAAGGCGACTGACAAAGAAGCTACGATTGGTCCCTTGAGATACTAGGTTTTTCTGTTGTATCTACGCGGTTATGTAGTTGCTAGGTCCTGCCATGCGCGTAACAGCTTACTTACGGAAGAAATTACAATATCGCATACACTAATGTAAAGCATATCACCTAGGAACTCCAAAATTATTATCAGCTCAGTTTTGACCAAAATTGAGTTACTGGGTTTTGCCTTTGGACGGGAGCAGTACAGTACATATTCCGTATAATTGACCACTAAATGGTAACACCCGAATAAGTTTTCAAACTTGTTTAAGTCGGGGTCCACGTAAATCAATTCATGGTAAATGATGATCATGATGCTGATCATCTAAAGACAACCGAAAATAATTTAAAAAATTTAGCAAATTACTCTTCCCTATTGGACTTTGTTTGGCTTGCTCTGATAGCCTGAACTACACGGCACTTTAGTTGGTACCACTCAGAGATCCAATACACAGTACTTTTTATGAGCACTAAAAGGTAGCGTGCATTTAAAGTATGTCTGCTAAAAGAACTAATCAAGCCCATTTGATACAGACAGTACTTATGCCGATGAGTCAGCAAGGAAATTAAACGCTTACGTGTAATGTATTTATCACTAGCAAGTTTGGAAAGGGGCTATTACACAGTAAATCTGGTTTATTGGATGCATGTCAGCAAAATGGGAATTATACATTAAATCCATACAAAAAAAAAAAAGGGACATGGCTGCTTCATCAATTTAAATAAAACCAGTCATTTATCTTGCTACATACTATCCTTTAAGTTCCTCTGATTCCTCATACCTTTAACCTCCAGTGACCGGGAGATTACATCAGCATGTGTACAAAAAATACCTCAAGCCACAACAAGATAACTCTTCAAATTTCCCCACTTTTTTTTTAAAGGTCAAAGACTGAGTAGCAACCCAAACTACGTAGCACTGATTCAATCTAGTCATTTTAGTGAAGACAATGCTGCAATCTAAGTAAGTGGAAAGTACAACTTTTTATATTAGGGAATTACATATTTGGCATGATACAAAGTAAAACTTCACCTTCCAGGTGATATAAGTGCTGCCATCTCCTGCCAATCATGTTCCACAAAACATGGACTATGTTATTTAAAAAAAAAAAAATTGAGTTTGAGGATTGAGCAACAGGCCAGAACCGCCATCCAAACCGGCAATGTTTGTAGAAATTAAATTTGCTGTTCTAAGTCAAGTTTTTTTTCGTTAAAATGTTATCTGTCAAACATTTGTACTGGTTTAAAATCATTGTGCATTTTTATGATAGCTGCAGAGGAGCTAACCTATGTGGTTGTACTGCTTTTTCTAATGATTGGCAAAGCTTAGCTACTAATATTAGCTAACATTAAAGGCCTACTGAAACCCACTACTACCGACCACGCAGTCTGATAGTTTATATAGCAATGATGAAATCTTAGCACTGCAACACATGCCAAAACGGCCGGTTTAGTTTACCAAATCACAATTTTAAATTTCCCGTGGAGTTTCCTGTTGAAAACGTCGCGGAATTATGACGCGTGTGTATGACGTTATTGGTTGGAGGGGACATATTAGCGCAGCACCACTTATGGCTAAAAGTAGTCTCTTTTCATTGCGCAGTTACACAGTATTTTGGACATCTGTGTTGCTGAATCTTTTGCAATTTGTTGAATTAATAATGGAGATGTCAAATAATAATGCTGTTGGTGGAAAGCGGTGGATTGCAGCTGCCTTTAGCACTGAAACACAGCCGGTGTTTCTTTGTTTGTTGTGAAGCTTTAACACAGAGCGGTCAAGCGAACATGTTTCTCTACATCGACCGGCAAGTTTTTGGATGGGAAAATTGTGATATTAAGTCGGCTCTTGCCGAAGACTTGAGTGGATTACGCGACCTTATCCTGCAGCTCAAAAAGGCAGCTGTGATCTTGGCTCCCTCGGCTTCTCTCAGAGACACTGGCGTTCACCGCAGCCATCCGACTTTCAGGTATGACTTTACAATTTCACTAAAATACTATTAACACACTAAGCAGATAAGGGATTTTCCAGAAATATCCTAGTAAAAATGTCTAGATATATCTGAAACTCTCCCACAGCCGCCGCCTCTTCTTTTTTTCTTTTTTTTTTAGTGCTCCACTCTAACTTTCTTCATCCACAAATCTTTCATCCTCGCTCAAATTAATGGGGAAATTGTCGCTTTCTCGGTCCGAATCGCTCTTACTGCTGGTGGCTGACATTATAAACAATGTGAGGAGCCCTCACACCGGTGACGTCACGCGCACATCGTCTGCTACTTCCGGTACAGGCAAGGCTTTTTTATTAGCGACCAAAAGTCGCAAACTTTATCGTCGATGTTCTCTACTAAATCCTTTCAGCAAAAATATGGCAATATCGGGAAATTATCAAGTATGACACATAGAATGGACCTGCTATCCCCGTTTAGATAAGAAAATCTAATTTCAGTCGGCCTTTAACGTATAGCCTATTGCAGGCCTGGGCAATTGTTTTGACTTGGGGGGCCAAATTTATAGAAAAAAAATGTCTCTGGGGGCCGGCATATATGATTGTTGGGAACATTAATACAAAACCTCATAATATGGTAAATGGGTTATACTTGTATAACCCATATTTTCTACCTTGAAGGTACTCAAAGCGCTTTGACACTATTTCCATATTCACCCATTCACACACACTGATGGCGGGAGCTGCCCTGCAAGGCCCTAACCACGACCCATCAGGAGCAAGGGTGAAGTGTCTTGCTCAAGGACCTAACAGACGTGATGAGGTGGGTAGAAGGTGGGGATTGAACCAGGAACCCTCAGGTTGGTGGCATGGCCACTCTCCCAACTGCGCCACTTAGTCTGATTGAATGCTAAAAACGTTATGACAGACCGCCTTAAAAACGGAATGGAATTTTAAATTTTTTTACTGAATAAGACACCAAGAAAGTACATGAAAATAAAGAATGTGGGACTTACAATATTAAAACTATGAACGATTAAACTCTGAATATTGACAACATATGAACGTCAAACCCCCTTTTGATCGACAAATTTTACAATCTAGCGAAACGCAATAAAAAAATGCAACAAACAGCCAAATATGAACGCAATGGAGACACTAATACAAAAACTCACAATAATGTGTGATTGAATGCTAAAATCGTTAAGACAGACCGCCTTAAAAACAAAATGGAATTTTAATTGTTTTTACTGCATGAGACACCCAGAATGTACATGAAAATTAAGAATGTGGGATTTACAATATTAACTATAAAGAATAAAACACTAAATATTGACAACATGTGAACGTCACACCCCCTCTCAGTAGACATATTTTACGATCAAGCGAAACACACACACAAAAAAAAAATGCAACAAAAAGCCAAATATGAACGCGATGGATATTTTTGGGAACACTAATACCAAACCTCACAATAATGTCTGAATGAATGCTAAAAACGTTAATGAATGTACATGAAATTAAAGAATGTGGGATTTACAATATTAACCATGAAGGATAAAGCACTGAATATTGACAACATATGAACGTTTCACCCCCTCTCAATTGACATATTTTACAATCAAGCGAAAAAAAACAAAACACCTAAAATCCAATACATCCACCCGAATGCAGCTGAGATAGGCTCCAGCACACCCCGCTACCGCAAAAAGTGACAAGTGGTAGGAAATGGATGGATGGATCACTAAGCTTTAAATTTTTGCTGTAAAAATCTCCTTCCGCATCTGTCCCTAACACCAGCATTTCAGGCTGGCTGCTCTGGAAACACTCTGTGGAAACGCTGCCCACCCACACTGCTTGGTGCCTCGTCTGAGGTGCTGTGACTTAAATTACCATAGTAACTAATTAGATTACCATAATAACTAGTATATCATGCAAAATCACAGATTCCAACCATTGAAATACTTTGTACGGTTCAAGACCTACGGTCATTTGAAAACATCATTGTACATCATGATGGCAGTTACAGTTGAAAAGCATTGAAAAGCTTAACGAGCCTTAATTTGCCCAAATCTGGCCTATCGTAACAACAGCATAATTGCAAATGGTTTGTTGTTTAAATGGGACTGCTTTGTGCACATGTGCTCCGTACCAGCCATCAAGACAATTTACAAATGATTGGTGTTGTTCTTTTTTCATTTCACAAAGCTTATCAAATTAAATGAGTAAATAGGCATGAGTCAGTCATTGGTTAAAAGGCATACCCCAGTATTAAAAAGTGACAATAACAATAATTGGCTGCAGCGGCAATATCAATACCTCTCCCACCGCACACTTCTGCAGGCTGTAGTTTTGTAATCAATCGGAAGTATCTAGCAGCTAAAATGCGCCAAACATGGATAAGTGTGGAGAAAGTGCTTTGCATTTTTCCATAATTTTTTTTATTTTTTATGGTGCTTGGACATTTTTTTGAAATAATACCAATGTTAATGAAACAGGTTGTGTTATGTGTGACCATGTGCGTTGACTTTTTGTGTTGGGTTGCATTTTCATTTTTATTTTTTGCACCACGACTTGGGTAGGTTGTTTCAAGTAAATGTTGTGATATTTTCACTTTAAATGCCTACTGAAACCCACTACTACCCACCACGCAGTCTGATAGTTTATATATCAATGATGAAATATTAACATTGCAACACATGCCAATACGGCCTTTTTAGTTTACTAAATTACAATTTTAAATTTCCCGGGAATTTCGTCTTCGAAACGTTGTGTAATGATGACGTGTATGCAAGACGTCACAGGTTTTTAGGAAGTATAAGCGCTGCGCACACACAGAGCTAAATGTCGTCTGCTTTAGCGGCATAATTACACAGTATTTTGGACATCTGTGTTGCTGAATCTTTTGCAATTTGTTCAATTAATATTGGAGAAGTCACAGTAGAAAGATGGAGTTGGGAAGCTTCAGCCTTTAGCCACACAAACACACGGTGATTCCTTTTTTAACATTCCTGGAGGTGAAACTTTCCTATGGATCAGAGCGCGGTCAAGAGAACATGGATCCCGACCACATGTCAACCAGCAGGTTTCGGTGAGAAATTTGTGGTTAAAAAGTCAGTTCTTACCGGAGAAAAGCTGAGCTTGTGCCATCCATAGCTGTCGTGGACTCCCCTGAGACACTGCGCGTCAAGACACCCGTGGACGTACACCTCCGACTATCAGGTAATATTAAACTCACTAAAACACTAGCAAGACAATAGAAAGATAAGGTATTTCCCCGAATTAACCTACTAAATGTGTCTAAAAACATCGGAATCTGTCCTAATGCAATCGCGTTTTTTTGTTGTTGTTTTTTTTCTAGTGTGTCGCTATCAATATCCTCAAACACAAATCTTTCATCCTTGCTCAAATTAATGGGGAAATTGTCGTTTTCTCGGTCCGAATAGCACTTTTTGTTGGAGGCTCCCATTAAAAACAATGTGAATATGTGAGGAGCCATCAAACATGTGACATCATCGTCTGCGACTTGCGGTAGAGGCAGGGCATTTCTCTTAGCACCGAAAGTTGCGAACTTTATCGTGGATGATCTCTACTAAATCCTTTCAGCAAAAATATGGCAATATCGCAAAAGATCACGTATGACACAGAGAATGGACTTGCTATCCCCGTTTAACTAAGAAAATCTCATTTCAGTAGGTCTTTAAGGCACAATTCATGGTGATTGACCTAATTTAGAATCAGAATAATCAGAATAGTTTTTATTGCCATTGTATGAGAACGGGTTCACAAACTAGGAATTATTCTTGGTGCAATCGTGCAACATTAAACACAGAATAGAATAACATGAGCTGTAACTCAGCTATCAGATCTATCAGATCTTGTTATTGTTATCTTATTACTCATGTTGTCCACATGGTGGCTGAAAATTTGCCACAATCATCCATCCATTTTCTACCGCTTATTCCCTTTGGCGTTGCGTGGGGGCGCTGGAGCCTATCTCAGCTACAATCGGGCGTTGTACACCCTGGACAAGTCGCCACCTCATCGCAGGGCCAACACAGATAGACAGACAACAGTCACACTCACATTCACATATTAGGGTCAATTTAGTGTTGCCAATCAACCTATCCCCAGGTGCATGTCTTTGGAAGTGGGAGGAAGCCGGAGTACCTGGAGGGAACCCATGCATTCATGGGGAGAACATGCAAACTCCACACAGAAAGATCCCGAGCCTGGGATTGAACCCAGGATTACTCAGGAGCCTTCGTATTGTGAGGCAGACGCACTAACCCCTCCTCCACCGTGCTGCCCTTGCCACAATCAGATATCTAAAATGTATTTGAAAACACTTTGCGGGCCAAATTGGTCATGCCAAAAGGCCGCATTTGGCCCGTGGGTCATAGTTTGGACAGCCCTGGTCAAGAGTTTAGTCTGCCTTTCATCCAAAGTCAGCTGGACAGGCTTTAGCTTGCTGCGATCTTGAACAGGATAAGTTGTAGAAAAAAAACCATGGCTGCAAAGCACTGATAAAGCCAGAAAAATGTATTCCTGATGAGGAACCAGGACTGAAGGTTACACGTGTCACTATTAAAACGCGTCCTTCTTCTGTTATGGTCACCTTGCATTTAAATAACATTGATCTCAGGAGCGAGGCCGTCTTGACTCCAATTTAGCCTGCGCAGGAATGCTGGAATGTTTCCTGACTGGACCTTTGACCCCTGTCACTGCAAAAGGAGAAGCCTGGGATTTATGCGGGCGGGGCGGTGTGGAGGATTGAGAGGGCTAAAGTGGGCGGCAACCACCTGCTCCCCGTTGGATCTAATGACCTTCCCTCGCAACGCATGCACGCTTGCTGAATTCATGTTATTCTGATCGCTCCAACTCTCACTACGAACAGCATATGGACGAAGGCATGGCTTGTGGTCGTGGGTAAACACACAAGCTAAAGGGTGACCGCACAGTCAAAACACACTGAGCTGGGTGTTCCAGTGTATACATAAACACACACAAACAGAAGCACCAGACCAATGGTGTTGAAGCTTGAAAGAACTGCATGATCCCTACAGAATATGTTTAATCCAGGCTTGATGTGTAGAAAGACACACTTTACTCATCCAGAAGACACTTGGAACCGTCGTCTAGTAAAAGTCATTATCCTATTAGCTTCAATTAATGTGAAAACTACAGTACGAGCCTGTTGATGGTCTTTGTGTGCTTTCTTTCTCCACATTCGTAACCAACATACATACAGTATCTCCATGTGATGGCAAAGTAAGGGCATTGGAAAAGCCTGCACCGTTACATCATCGAGGCCGCGCTAACCTCAGCCGAATGGAATGGGCGAAAACTGCCCGAAGCGCCAACACAGAGGGAATGTGAATTTTATTTTTGTAAATAAACCTGGAGCTGTAAAACACTGACTGATTAATTCGACTGGAGGGTTAGAGGGTTGAAAAAATAAACTCGGGCATGACCAAAAGTCACACTAAAGAATTCTGTGGATGCCAGGTCTGCAGAATGCACACAAAATGTATCAAAGCAATGGTAAGAAATAGGGCTGGGCGATATATCGATATACTTGACATATCGCGGGTTTGTCTCTGTGCGATATAGAAAATGACTATATCGTGATATTCGAGTATACGTTCTCACGCAGTTGCTTTTAGTTCCGGGCATTACACTACAGGCTCTTCTCACTCTCTTGTCTCTCCTTCTCACAGAGACTTAAACAAGTGCACCTTCTTACATACGTCACATACGCATACGCCCTCGCGAAGCAGTGAGGTAGCAGCATGGGTAATGTTATCTGTGATGCAAGTGGTAACACAAGAGAAAGAAGGTGCAAATCTGGTAACAAATGAAGGAAGAGTTAATTCCTAAGAAAAACAGCACGGAGTCCATCGTCTGGCGGTGGTTTGGCTTCAAGAGGGAATAGGTCGAACAGACAACCGTAATTTGTATGGTTGGGCAAAGGCGTTGCTATAAAAAGTAACATTACTGCTAATATGTAGCATCATTTTAAAAGTCACCTGCTAGAGAATGAAGAGTGAACACTCCGCATGTCAACATCTCCGTTCGGTTCCACACCAACAAAATGCCAAGGCAACCATTTCCAGATCAACACCGTACGAAAAAAAATTGTCTACAACAGAAGGAGAGAACCTACGCAGGATCCTACCACATAGTGAAGGACGTACACAATTTGATTTCCTAATATGCAGTTCTTTTTTATTTGACAGTTATTGAAATATCTTGTGTGACATCATGCACAAAAGTGCACTTTGTTTTAAACTATTGTAGTGGCGTTCTGTACAAAATGTGCACTTTAATTTAGTGTTGTTTTAATGTCATGTTAATGACATCATGCACAAAAGTGCACTCATAGCTTGTTTTAAAATGTCTGACAATCTTGCAATTTCTGTTTTGGAAATGACATGAATGTTTGTGCCACTGCTTAATAACTGTTTAATAAATACAATTGACTTAGTTGTGATTTCCCTCTCTGCATGAAAGGTAAAAATTATCATATATTAATGCAGTATGAAGAAGAATGTTTTAATGTAGACACATATAATCATCATACTGCTGTGATTATATGCATCAAGTGTTCATTCAAGATTACGGCAAAATATCGAGATAGATATGGTGTATCGTGACATGGCCTGAAAATATCGAGATATTAAAAAAAGGCCTTATCGCCCTGCCCTAGTAAGAAATAGTTCAGTAGTAACAATCAGTAGTAATAGTAAAAATCAGCCACGTGCTACAATAATCAGACTGGACGTAGGGCTGGGCGATATATCGATATATACGATATATCCCAGGTTTGTCTCTGTGCGATATAGAAAATGACTATATCGTAATATTCGATTATATGTTCTCACACCGTGGCTTTAAGCTGTGTGCATTACATTACTGTCGTGTGTTATTCCTTCTCGTCTGTCCTTCTCACAGGGACGTAAAATAAGCCCGCCTTCTTACATACGTCACATACTGTCGCGCTCTCGCCGAGTGCTAACGTTAGCTGAGGCAAGTCAAGTTGCTTTTAGCTGCAGGCATCACACAACTGGCGTTTCTCACTAGTCCTCGTCTTTCATTCTGACAGACACGGAAAACAAGCCCGGCTTCTTACATACGTCACATACTCTCGCGAGTCTAGCGTCATAGCTCTCGCCGATCAGAGAGAGAGAGCTGGTGCGAAACTTATCACAAATAGAGGAAGAACAATAAATGCCCAACATAAAGAGCAGGGGGTCCATCATTTGGCGGTGGTTTGGCTCCAAGTGGGAAGATGTTCAGCAGACAACAGCAATATGCTGTTCAATGTATAGACTATGATGATTAACCTGTGTGATGACTGTATTATGCTGATAGTATATATTTGTACCATGAATTATTAACATGGACCCCGACTTAAACAAGTTGAAAAACGTATTCGGGTGTTACCATTTAGTGGTCAATTGTACGGAATATGTAGTGTACTGTGCAATCT